>NW_026355954.1:0-714 GCF_001194135.2 Octopus bimaculoides | reverse complement strand
ATTATTCTTGTTAGTTTATATTATAATAAACGTAAAGTTAATAATATAACGAATATAATTTTAGTTTAACCTAAAACTTCGATAAGATAAATATTGCATTTATGTTTTTCAATACTATTGTTAAAAGTTTTTCTTTTATTTATTGGTAAAATAAGTATTTTATATAAATTCACATGTTATTTATTGTTAGTTGATATACTATTTAACGCTAAGTTAATAGCATAACGTTTAACATTTCAGTTTAAAACAAAACTGCAATAAGATTAGTGTTGCATTTTTTCAATAATATTGTTTAATATTTCTCTTTGATTTATTGGTAAAATAAGTATTTTTATATAAGTTCATGTATTGTTAGTTTATATTCTAGTAAAACGCTAAGTTAATAGTATAACGTTTAAATTGTATTTTAAACGAAAGATTCAATAATATTGTTAAATGTTTTTCTTTTATTTATTGGTGAAATAGATATCTTTATATAAATTCATTTAATATTTCTGTTAGTTTATATTCTAATAAACGTAAAGTTAATAATGTCACGCTTATAATTTTAGTTTAACCTAAAACTTCGATATGTTAATAGTATAACGTTTAATTTTAGTTTAAACTAAAGTATAATATCGTTAAATATTATTTATTAGTAAAATTCATTTGTTATTTATTGTTGGTCGATATATATACATTCATTTTATTATTATTATTATTATTATTATTATT
>NW_026355953.1:4873-5381 GCF_001194135.2 Octopus bimaculoides | reverse complement strand
GGACGATCGTTCCTTCGTTCGTGCGTCTCACTCGTTCGTTCGTTCTTACGCACGAACGTTCGTTATATAGTTCTAACTTTCGTTCGTACGTACGTTCGTTCGTTCGTACGTACGTACGTTCGTTCCTGCGTCCGGACGTACGTACAAGCGTTCATTCGATTGTTCGTTCGTTCGTTCGTAAGTTCGTTCGTTTGTTCGTTAGTTCGTTCTTTCGTACGTACGTACGTTCGTTCTTTCATTCGTACGTACTTACGTTCGTTCGTTAGTTTGTCCGTTCGTTCGTTCTTTCTTACGCACTTTTGTTCTTTCATTCGTTCGTTCGTTCGTACGTACTTACGTTCATCGTTCGTTCGTTTGCACGTTCGTTCGTTCGTTTGTTCGTACGCATAGATATTCGTTCGTTCGTTCCTTCGTTCGTTCTTTCCTTACGAAAAAACGACCGGCCGAACGAACGAAAGGACGAACTATGTACGTACGTACGAATAAACGAACGAACGAACGAACGAAA
>NW_026355953.1:2893-3767 GCF_001194135.2 Octopus bimaculoides | reverse complement strand
CGTACGTACGTACGCACGTACGTACTTATGCGTCCGGACGTGCGTCCGGACGGGCGTCAGGACGTGCGTCCGGACAACATGAATGAACGAATGAACGTACGTACCTAACAACGAAAGAACAAACGAACGTACGTACATACATACGAACGAACGAACGTACGTATGAACGAACGAACGGAAGAACGAAAGAAAGAACGAACGAACGAAGGTACGTACGTAAGAACGAACTAACGAACGAATGAACATACGTACGAATGAACGAACGAACGAACGAACAATCGTTGGTTGGTTCGTTCGTTCGTACGTACGTACGTGATTTCGTTCGTTCTTTCTTTCGTTCGTTCGTTCGTACGTACGAACGTAGGTACGTACGTTCGTTCGTTCTTTCGGCTGTCCGTACGTTCTTACGTAAGTACGTCCGGACGCAATAACGAACGTGCGTATGTACGAACGAACAAATGAACGTACATGCGTATCTACGTGCGTACGTACGTATGTACGAACGAACGAAATAACGAACGAACGAACGTTCTTTCGTACGTACGTAGGTACTAACGTACGATTATTCGTTCGATCCTTTGGTCGTTCGTTTCGCTCGTTCGTTCGTTCGTCCGTTCGTTCGTTCGTTTGTTCTTACGTACGAACGTTCGTTATTTTGTTCTTATATTCCTTCGTTCGTACGTACGTACGCACGTACGTACTTATGCACGTTCGTTCGTTCGTACGTACGTTCGTTCCTGCGTCCGGACGTACGTACAAACGTTCATTCGATTGTTCGTTCATTCGTTCGTAAGTTCGTTCGTTCATTCGTTCGTTCGTTCGATCCTTCGTTCGCTCGCATGTACGTACGTTCGTTCGATATTTCGTGTGAACC
>NW_026355953.1:1306-2534 GCF_001194135.2 Octopus bimaculoides | reverse complement strand
TTTCGTCTGTCCGTACGTTCTTACGTACGTTCGTTCGCTCTTACGGACGTACGTTCGTTCGTTCGCTCGTTCGTAAGTACGTACGTGTAAACGATCGTTCCTTCGTTCATGCGTTTCACTCGTTCGTTCGTCCGTTCGTTCTTACGTTCGTTATTTAGTTCTTACTTTCGTTCGTACGTACGTACGTTCGTTCCTGCGTCCGGACGTACGTACAAACGTTCATTCGATTGTTCGTTCATTCGTTCGTAAGTTCGTTCGTTCATTCGTTCGTTCGTTCGATCCTTCGTTCGCTCGCATGTACGTACGTTCGTTCGATATTTCGTGTGAACCTACATACGTACGTACGTAAGTTCGTTCATTCTTTTGTTCGTTCGTTCGTTCGATCGATCGTTGGTACGATCCTCCTTTCTTTCGTTCATTCTTAAGTACGTACGTTAGTTCGTTCGTTTGTTCGTTTGTTCGTTCGTTCATTCGTACGTACATACGTTGGTTGGTTCGTTCGTTCGTACGTACGTACTTGATTTCGTTCGTTCTTTCTTTCGTTCGTTCGTTCGTACGTACGAGCGTAGGTACTTACGTTCGTTCGTTTCGCTCGTTCGTTCGTTCTTTCGTCTGTCCGTACGTTCTTACGTACGATCGTTCGTTCTTACGTACGTTCGTTCGTTCGTACGTACGTTCGTACGTACGTGTGGATGATCGTTCCTTCGTTCGTTCGTTCTTACGTACGAACGTTCGTTATTTAGTTCTTACTTTCGTTCGTACGTACGCAAATACGTACGTTCGTTCGTTTGTTCGTTCGTACGTACGTACGTTCGTTCGTTTGTTCGTTCGTACGTACGTACGTTCGTTCCTGCGTCCGGACGTACGTATAAGCGTGCATTCGATTGTTTGTTCGTTCGTTCGTAAGTTCGTTCGTTCGTTCGTTAGTTCGTTCCTCCGTACGTACGTACGTTCGTTCTTTCGTTCGTACGTACTTACGTTCGTTCGTTAGTTCGTTCGTTCGTTCGTACGTACGAGAGTTAGTTCGTACTTTCTTTCGTTAGTTCGTTCTTTCGTTCTTTCGTTTGTTCGCTCGTTTGTTCATTTCGTTGGTTCGGTCCTTCGTACGTACATACGTATGTACGTTCGTTCTTTCGTACGTACGGACTTATGTACGTACGTTTCTTCGTTCGTTCGTTCGTACGTACGAGAGTTAGTTCGTACTTTCTTTCGTTAGTTCGTTCTTTCG
>NW_026355953.1:0-543 GCF_001194135.2 Octopus bimaculoides | reverse complement strand
TCGTTCATACGTACGTTCATTCGCTCGTATGTATGTACGTACGTTCGTTCGTTCGTTAGTTCGTTCTTACGTACGTACGTTCGTTCTTTCCTTCGTACGTACGTTCGTTCGTTCTTTCTTTCGTTCTTCCGTTCGTTCGTTCATACGTACGTTCATTCGCTCGTATGTATGTACGTACGTTCGTTCGTTCGTTCATTCGTTACGTACGTCCGTACATACGTACGTTCGTTCGTTCTTTCGTCTGCCCGTACGTTCTTACGTACGTTTGTTCGCTCTTACGAACGTACGTTCGTTCGTTCGCTCGTTCGTAAGTACGTACGTGTAAACGATCGTTCCTTCGTTCATGCGTTTCACTCGTTCGTTCGTCCGTTCGTTCTTACGTTCGTTATTTAGTTCTTACTTTCGTACGTACGTACGTTAGTTCGTTCGTTTGTTCGTTCTTTCGTACGTACGTACGTTCGTTCCTGCGTCCGGACGTACGTACAGACGTTCATTCGATTGTTCGTTTCGCTCGTTTGTTCGTTCTTTCGTTTGTCCGTACGT
>NW_026355952.1:0-486 GCF_001194135.2 Octopus bimaculoides | reverse complement strand
ATATATGATATGTATATATATATATGTGTGTTATATTTATATATGTATATATAATATACTTATATGTATGCACACAAATATATTTATACATACTCTTATACATATACATATATACATACAGTGTCGTTCTCTTGCACACACACACAAACGAATATACGCACACATCAACTTACACAGAAGCTAAAAGTGTAATTCACGTTTCCAAAAATTTTCTGTTTTTTTTTTTTTTCTTTGATGTTCTTCATTTCAGATTCTCCAGAGAAGAAACGTGTCACTTCCCAGAACAATATTTAGACATTTCCACCATTTTCAGGCACCATTTCATCGTCATGTCTGAAATCTAACTTTTGTAGACAAAATCATTGTCCTTCATGTGTAAATTCTTTCTGTTTTCTTTTATCCATTCATTTGTTTAGGTCACTTGGCTGCGGCCATGCTGGAATATCGCCTTGAAATGTTTTTGTTGAAAAATTCGAATCAGCATTT
>NW_026355951.1:0-229 GCF_001194135.2 Octopus bimaculoides | reverse complement strand
TGACACTAAACTTTACTTAAGAAGTGAATTGATTGAATTGATCATTGCAAGCACATCGTTCATTAATGATCTATATATTTTCTTGTGAATGTCTTCAGAGGTACTTTTCTAGATATGCTGTTCATGGAAGGACTGTTTACTCTCCACAAGACATTCTCTAATGAACGGATTATTTCTACAGAGTTTTGTATCCGAAGAGCAATATAGCCTTCTCATAGTTATGTCCGAA
>NW_026355950.1:0-224 GCF_001194135.2 Octopus bimaculoides | reverse complement strand
CTTCTGTACCAACACCATATCACACCAATACCCTTACACAAACTATTCACATTCCTCCTGCCTTCTTTTTACCCCTCACACTTGCACCCACTGCTACCTCCTCACTTCTATATTTTACTTGCTCACAATATAATTATTCATGCACACTAACCACCCACACATCTCCACCATCCCATGCCATTACATCCAACACTTATATTTTGCCAATATAAGAAATTATTATT
>NW_026355949.1:0-220 GCF_001194135.2 Octopus bimaculoides | reverse complement strand
CAAGCATACATGACTGCAAACATTGCAAACCTAGCTTTCCCACTACACACACATATATATACATACATGCATAATTGTGTAAATGTATGTATATTTTCATTAATTCATTTCTTTAATGTCCATTTCTTTCTAATACTAGCATGTTATGGCCAGGTTTTATGGCTGGATGTTTTCCTGTAATAAACCATTTTCTGTTTTCCAAGTGAGGTGTATCATTATT
>NW_026355948.1:0-209 GCF_001194135.2 Octopus bimaculoides | reverse complement strand
ATATATATATATATATATATATATATATGTATACACATTTGTATACGTACATATATGTATGTATTTGTATATATTATGTGTATATATATATATTTGCATATATATATTATATATGTATATATATATGTATATATGTAATACATATATATTTTTTCTTTCATTGTTTTTATTTTATTATTATTATTATTATTATTATTATTATTATTATT
>NW_026355947.1:0-269 GCF_001194135.2 Octopus bimaculoides | reverse complement strand
GATGATGACGACGACGGTGATGATGATGAGGATGATGACGATGACCATGACCATGACGATGTTGATGATAATGATGACAATGCTGGTGATGATGGTGACGATGATGATGATGACGGCGATGATGACGATGATGATGATGATACCCATGATGTTTATGGGGAATAGGATAACGATGACGATGATGATGACGACGACAGCGACGACCACGGTGATGCTGACATTCACGATGAAGATGATGATGAACATGGTGACAAATAACAATTGATATA
>NW_026355946.1:0-448 GCF_001194135.2 Octopus bimaculoides | reverse complement strand
GGGGGAGGAAAGAGAAGTGAAGAGAAAGAGACAAACAAAAAGATATTATCACTAAATGTAACATTGCGTTTCATGAATGTATGTTATTTTATATTATATTGTATTATAAGAAACTGTTATCATAAACCATATTTATTATATTTATATCGCACTATTGTCATTATATTTAGTTATACACTCTATTATTTTTCACTAGGATGAGGCTGCGAACTGGCTGGACTGTTAGCGCGCTGGGCAAAATATTTACGGCATTTCGTCCGTTTCTGAACGTTTTGAGTTCAAATTCTGCCGAGGTCAGCGTTCCCTTTCATCCTTTCCGGGTCGATAAAATAAGTATCAGTGGAGCCGATGTAATTGGCTTTCTACCTCCCCGAACTTTGAAATCTATATATATACTATTAAAAATATATATTTTTGATAAGGTTCATTTTTTTCAAGAAGAACCGAA
>NW_026355945.1:0-347 GCF_001194135.2 Octopus bimaculoides | reverse complement strand
TCTGTTTTTTTCTTTAATTCATTATACTTTATTTTATTACATTTTTATTTCAGAAAATTATTTTATAGGATTATTATTACAGTTACAGTATAGCAAACTTTATTCTTAACTCCTTTTGCGATTCACTTAAGCTATATTCTTACCTGAAAAACTGCTGTTATTCTCCCACGTATGAGATCTACGTTACTTTTATTTGCGGTAAAAGCGTAGAGAAAGGTGGTGAGGTGTTAGGATCAACTGTGCGTCGGATATAATGCTTAGCATCATTTCTCGGAGCTCATTATGTTTTAAATATAAAGGCGGCATGGCGGAGAGCTGACAGAATCGTCGATAAATTAAGTACCAGT
>NW_026355944.1:0-318 GCF_001194135.2 Octopus bimaculoides | reverse complement strand
GACCGCGAGTCCGCTGCCCTAACAACTGGGCCATTGCGCCTCCACATGAAGAAATAAAATGATCGCTAATAGAAAAGACGGAAGAAGCTAAAATATAAGAGTGGGACATTGTCTTCTAGTTGCTAACCGTGAGCTATAAAAATATCCTTTTCACCTTATTGAACTTCGATACGGGAAAGCCTACAACCTTCACCAATAAACTATTTATTGCTCCCGAAAGTTGTTTTTTGTTTTATACCTACCACGGATTACTTGAATTTTACTAACTTCCAACTTCTTGATCTTTGAAACTTACAATTACATATTATATATCTGTCT
>NW_026355942.1:0-404 GCF_001194135.2 Octopus bimaculoides | reverse complement strand
GTATGTATGTATGCATGTGCATGCATGCATGTGTGTGTGTGTGTGTGTATGTATGTGTGCGTGTGTGTGTGTATGTATGTCTGTGCTGAGAAAGAAGAAAAAAGACAAGGTCGCGTAAGCGTGAAGACCAGACAGGCAACCAATATTGAATTATCAGTTTGACTTTTTAATTAAAGCTTTCCACTATTTCGGCTTTCACTTTCAATTTGGCAATAGTGGTTAATTAGTAAATTGAAATAAGAAATTGAAATAGTGGAAAGCTTTATGAATTCACATGAATAATCTCGGAAAGCAAATACAAAAACGAAATAAATATATGTGTGCGTACGTGTGTGTATAAATATATATATATGTATACACACACACACATATATATATAATAACATAAATAATATATAAATATA
>NW_026355941.1:0-260 GCF_001194135.2 Octopus bimaculoides | reverse complement strand
TATATATATATATATATGTAGAGCCCTACACATCTACCTACATACTTACCTACCTTCATACATATATACATAAATACATATACGTGTGCACACGTGTGTGTATGCATGCATGTGTGCACGTGTGTGTGTGTGTGTATGCGTCTGTACGAGTGCATGTCTGTACATATGGCTGCGTAAAATTTTAATAGAATTCTTTTGCCGTCAATGTTAAATAATGATAATAACAATAATAATAATAATTATTATTATTATTATTATTA
>NW_026355940.1:0-1310 GCF_001194135.2 Octopus bimaculoides | reverse complement strand
GGAAACTGAAAGAAGCCCGTCGTATATATGTATATATATATATGTATGTACATGTGTGTGTGTGTTTGTGTGTCTGTGTTTGTCCCCTCACCCATCGCTTGACAACCGATGCTGGTGTGTTTACGTCCCTGTAACTTAGCGGTTCGGCAAAAAGAGACCGATAGAATAAGTACTAGGCTTACAAAGAATAAGTCCTGGGGTCGATTTGCTCAACTAAAGGCGGTGCTCCAGCATGGCCGCAGTCAAATGACTGAAACAAGTAAAAGAGTAAAAGAGAGAGTATATATAGAGAGAATGTTGATGTGGATACAGGTATGAACAATAGCATGTTATATATTAGGCTAAAAGCCCCCTTGGTTGGTAAATGATTGAGAGCAACTTGTGGGTTCAAGTTCCATACTTAGCCTTTGACCTGTTTTTCCCATCCAAGAGATTTCTAACCAAATATATTACGTACTATCCTTTATAAGCTGTCCCTACTCCAAGACTCATCCTAAGAATGATTTATTTTACATCTTAAAGTTTGTACATTTTCATGGTTTAAACAAGCATACACACACAAATACATACACATACATACATACGTACATGCATACTTGCATACATACATACGTACATACATACATGCATACACACATATGTACGCGCACACACATACATACATGCATTCATACGCACACATACATACGTGCATACATACATGCATGCACACACACATGCATACATACATACATATACCTGCATGCATACATAAACACATATGTGTGTAACTCTGTGTGTGTGTGTGTGTGTGTGTGCGTGTGTGTGCGTGCACACATGCTTCTATGTCCATATATCCATGCTTTTGCTTGACAACACTTTGGCAGTGGGCATTATTTATGTCTCCCATAAATAAAATAGCTGACAGTGGTTCCAACATGCAGGGATATGGAATAAAGTACTTTACTTGAAGAAACAAGTAATATTTGGCATGAAGAATGGCACCGGGCCATTGAATACTGCCTCAAGTAGTTTCACCCAACTCTTATCTACATGCAAAATCTGGACATAAATATCACGACAATGATGATGTTTACCTATCTATTTCACTATCTACATCTATCAATATTTCTCTTTCTCACTGTTTCTGAAGACTCATACATACATACATATATATATATATATATACATACAAATGTATACATTATATATATATATATATATATTATTTTCTTCATTTTGTAAAAAACATTTTCATTCTCCTTCTTCTTGATAATTTGTTTTCGCAATGAAAACCGGTTAGAAATCTTTATTAAAATAAGCTTCCAGTT
>NW_026355939.1:0-252 GCF_001194135.2 Octopus bimaculoides | reverse complement strand
CAGCCACTGTCCTCATCTAAAACGTTTCCTAGTTCAGACTTGGAATTGTCCAGTCGTTCAATAGACCCGTCACAGTTCCTGAGAATATCACCACAGCCGGAGACTACGTAAGGGGAATAACCCCACACGCCCGCAGCACAGACAATATTTTTTCATTACGAAACCAACTGAGCGTTACGTATTTCTTCCTCTAGCTATAGAGAGGTTGCACGTCTTCAGTTATTTGAGTCTGACGAGTCGCCTATCCTGCTA
>NW_026355938.1:0-288 GCF_001194135.2 Octopus bimaculoides | reverse complement strand
TATATATATATATATATATATATATATATATATATATAAGGTTAACTGAGTTAGATGCTAAGATAACAGTCTAAGAGATAGAAGTATCCGTTACACTACCGGTATATTACCTATGATTAACCATGGGCATACATATGCAACCATATTATGCTCATAAACTATAGGTGAAGACAAGGATAAACATGAGTTTATCAAGAATCAAAATTTAAAGGTAGAAAAGGGAGAAATACGGATGAACAACAATTGACTTACATCAATAATAATTAATAAATAATAATTAATGTAAGT
>NW_026355937.1:0-204 GCF_001194135.2 Octopus bimaculoides | reverse complement strand
TGACTCTCTTCAACGCCCAGATGGCTCATTAGAAGTAATTGATAGCTTTCGTTACCTAGGTGATGTAATTACCCAGGGAAGTGGTTTGCTCTGAAAGTATGGTTGCTAGGGAGGGTGAGAACTGATTGGAGAACGTTAACTACCACTGCCATGGGCCCGGGGAACAGGGGGGTGCAGGTGGTGCAAGCGCACCCCCCCCCCCTA
>NW_026355936.1:0-202 GCF_001194135.2 Octopus bimaculoides | reverse complement strand
AGTCATGGATTTAAACTGGTGGTCCACACTGACGAAGCTCAAGGTTGAATTACCAAAAGCAGAAACCTGGTTTGTGGATATCCCTAATTGCATAATATTTTTATTTGTTCTGTTAAATGTTTTAATTATGTCTGTTTTCCTCGCATACCGTATTTCTCTGTTATATTGGTGCGCTACGGTGGATTATTTAAGACTTGGCTCT
>NW_026355935.1:237-457 GCF_001194135.2 Octopus bimaculoides | reverse complement strand
ATATATACCTATCTATGTGTCTGTTTGTCAGTCTACCTACCTACCTACCTACCTACCTACATACATACATACCTTTCTATCTTATTTCTTTATTGCCCACAAGAGGCTAAACGTAGAGGGGACAAACAAGGACAGACAAATGGATTACATCGACCTCACTGCGTAACTGGTACTTAATTTATCGACCCCGAAAGGATGAAAGGCAAAGTCAACCGCGGCA
>NW_026355935.1:0-227 GCF_001194135.2 Octopus bimaculoides | reverse complement strand
TATCTATCTATTTACATACCTATCTATGTGTGTTTGTCAGTTTACCTACCTACCTACCTACCCACCTACCTACATACATACATACATACCTTTCTATCTATCTATCTATCTATCTATCTATCTATCTATCTATCTATCTATCTATCTATCTATCAGGCAATTCATCAATCTTTCTCTTTATGTGCATGTGCGTGAATATGTGCATAAAATATATGTATATATGTAGT
>NW_026355934.1:0-711 GCF_001194135.2 Octopus bimaculoides | reverse complement strand
ATTCCGGTTCGAATGACATGAGTGTTTTTGTTTCACTTTTGACACATAATGCTTAAATAGTGGAGGAGATATGATGTTGTTGTGGGATGGAAGTATGCAAGAAGTTAAAATTTTCTTTTTGACTAAAACACAATCGGGACCCTAAATAAGGCATGTGTAAAATTTGAATGAAATTGGTTGTGTAGTTCTGGAGTTTTAGGGATTCACACAGACATACATTCTCAATTTTATATATATATAGATATTTGTCAACTAAATGTGGCGGTCCTATAGAGGACGGTGTTACTGTTATTTTTAGCCCCAGGAAGACATTCATATCTATCTCTTTATGCACATAACTATATGCTTATTGAATTTAAAATTTTGAAAATGTGGTTTCTTGCATATTCGGAATCTCCGTCATCTTATTTCTTTGTTGCCCACAAGGGGCTAAACATAGAGGGGACAAACAAGGACAGACAAAGGGATTAAGTCGATTACATCGACCCAGTGCGTAACTGGTACATATTTAATCGACCCCGAAAGGATGAAAGGCAAAGTCGACGTCGGCGGAATTTGAACTCAGAACGTAACGGCAGACGAAATACCGATTTCTTTATTACCCATAAAGGGCTATACAAAGAATTTTCAAGACATCACAAAACATAAAGACAGTACAAAGCGCAAACATAAAATCGGGGTAATTAAAATAAAATGATAATATGCAAGAAT
>NW_026355932.1:0-390 GCF_001194135.2 Octopus bimaculoides | reverse complement strand
TTATTTTTTTAAAATTAAATTGTATCTTTAAAAACCATTCTTAACTAATGAAATCATAGAAATAAAACCGTTTTAGTTCCAATTTATTTCACCAAACCTTGTTGACGTTTATCCTTTCCAGAAGGTAAACAGCACATAGTAATTCACTAGGTCTACTTACTGTAATAGATATAGTGAGAAATTTAGTTTTACCACATTGAACTGGAATGGGAATAGACCTTCAGAAATTAAAGGTCTTTTGATGTAATGTATGGTCGTATGGTCAGTGTTAAAGTCTTTGTAATCTGATGGTAAGGTGGTTAGTTTCAAACTATGAAAAGAACATCTCATTGAAGTTTTAATAACACTAAACAGTTACAATGTGTAAGTGTGTGTGTATATATATATATA
>NW_026355931.1:1852-1972 GCF_001194135.2 Octopus bimaculoides | reverse complement strand
GTATGTATGTATATATATGTATGTATGTATATATGAATGTATGTATATATGTATCTATGTATGTATGTATGTACGTATGTACGTACGTATCTATGTATGTATGCATATGTATACATATGA
>NW_026355931.1:1642-1761 GCF_001194135.2 Octopus bimaculoides | reverse complement strand
ACCTCCATTTAGAGCACAGTTTAAGCTATTTTTTGATGGAAGAAGGTTTATGTTCCAATAACCTGTGTAAATTCTGTAACCCTTTAAAATGGAAGATAAGAAAGTTCATTTTCGGCACT
>NW_026355931.1:1334-1545 GCF_001194135.2 Octopus bimaculoides | reverse complement strand
TATCCGAAAGAACTGTACGGAAGTGGTTCGCAAGGTTCCGAGCTGGAGATCGAGGTATGGATGGATGGATAGTTGGATGGGTGGATGGACAGATAAATGGAGAGATACGCAAGATTCATTCCAAGAGTTTTGAGATATTTTCAATAGATATAAAGATGGACAGACAGACTGGCAGGTAGGTAGGTAGGTAGATAGGTAGGTAGGTAGGTAG
>NW_026355931.1:0-1299 GCF_001194135.2 Octopus bimaculoides | reverse complement strand
GATAGATAGATAGATAGATAGATAGATAGATAGATACAAGGTGTATGCCAGAATTATTAGAGAAAGATTTAATTTCGAAGTAGAAAACGAATCTCCTTTAAAGTAGGAAGATCTGATTTCAATGCACTAACTGCAGCGTTTCGTGGAGGCCCCATGAAGGTCTTCCAAAACAAACTTGAAGGACACTTTCCACAGCCTCTCCTTCAACTTAAGGAACAAACAAGTCACAGCGACGAAGGTCTGAACTGTAGGAAGGGTGAGGTACGGTTTTGACATCCCATCTGTCAAGTAAGTTGGTTACCAGACTGGATTGTGGGTTAATTTACTGTCCTGGTTCTGGTGCGGTGGCCTTTTACTGCGAAATTGAATCCTGAACTCCTTCAAAACCAGGTAGCCAGAAGGAACCCAGTGGATATAGATGTTGCTCTTGATATAGGAAAAGAGGATCACCTTGTATTTCCCCATGGATGCTCTACCTGGCGTCTTGTGCCAACCAAAACAAATGCTCAGGTTATACAAGATAATCTGTCAGTAATCTGGAGCATTTCATGAATTTCTGTAGCGTTGCTGATTAGTTCAACACAAAACCTTAATTCTTCTAAATTGTCTTCACGTCCCAACAACATTCTGTAAAATGGTCTGTGACGAGCAGTCTTTAGTAGAGTGGTATTATTAGAGTGATATTACAGCTGTCACCTTCATTCCCTAATAACAAGAGTTGGCAGGTCAGCTTATTAGATATATAGTAGCCTCAAAATTTATATTGATTCCACGAAGCATTGTCTGATATATAAAAATGTTCCCATTGTTTTTTTAAACAATACAAGACAATGCAAGTTCTAAAAATAGCATGTGTCAATCACTTGTACTTTTAACTTATATATCAGTATTTAAGAGTTAAATCTTCGGAGGAACCTTGCTTCGATCTGACTTCTCTATTGTGTAGTGTATTTGTATGAAGTGATGTTATAGAAAATAAGCAGTCGCGAGCGATTCGGGTCTGTTGCTAATACGTGGGTTGATCTCGTTAATTAAGATGGCATCTTATATTTTCAACACTCCAATGTTTAGTTTTCTAGCTTCACTAGAAACCTGGATGTCTTCAGTGTTTTTTGAAGCAATAACTCTTACGTGAAATTGTCTGATGATATTTACGATATAAAATTTGCTACACGTGATTTTATACACCGTGTAGGACTGCAAACATCTCATCGTTGATCGGGTAATTGAGCAATGTATATACGTTGTTGTTTTTCCAATGCCCTTGTTTATTCAGGAACCTCCTCGGGAAGGCTGCAG
>NW_026355930.1:0-204 GCF_001194135.2 Octopus bimaculoides | reverse complement strand
GTGTGTATGTGTGTCTATTTGTGATATGTATATATTCATGTAACTTTAAGTTCATACATGAATTTCAGAATGCACCGGTTTCCTTGCGAATATGTACATAATTGGCCAGTATAATCATAATATGATTATGACAAGCTATACACCAACATAAGTATGCAAATATATGTACATTCAAGTGAATACATACGTATATGTGTGTATATA
>NW_026355929.1:1115-2142 GCF_001194135.2 Octopus bimaculoides | reverse complement strand
TCGAAGAGCGTAGGCTCGAAACGTAAAAGACTTTTCCATTTTTCCCGAGCATCAAACTAAGACACTTGCTTGCTGTTTCTACACCTGTCTTCATCTATTGTTTTTTGAAAATTTGAAATATATACATAAGTATGCATGTAATTCAGGCATTAATACATACAGACGTACATGCACACGTTCATGTGTACATACATACAACACACACACATACATACATACACACATACATACATAGACTCATACATAATACACACATACATACATATATACACACACTTACACTCATACAAACATACATACATACACACATGCATAGATACATATATACATACATGCACTCATACATACATATATAGGGATAGAGAAGAGAAACTGGGCACAGTTGTGGAAATTAGCTGCCCAGCGGATGTTAACATAAGGCTGAAGATCAGTGAAAAAGAGAATACCTATGCTGAATTATTGAGAAATCTGCAATTACTCTATCTAGATTACAGGTTCAGGTTTATAGCTGTAATTATTGGGTCCTTGGAATATGTAACGCACTGCCTAAATACCAATCTTGAGAAATTAGGCTTTTCAAAACCAGAAAGGAGAAAGCTAATTTGAAGACTACAGATCCAATCCATCACTGGAACTGTAAAAATCTGTAAAACTTTCCAGAAGTTTATCTTTTAAATATATATGAGCATGTCTAGATATGCAACTATATGCATGAGAATACAGACATAAAATATGCAAGTCTGCACATACATACATACATACATACATACATACATACATACATACATACATACATACATACAGGCAGACATACATACATACATACATATATACATGACATTTATATACATACATACATGCATACATACATACATGCATTACATACATACATAAATATCCTGTTGTTGAAATTCCAATGAAGAAGCCTTGGATCTAGGTTAGAAACCTGTTCTTTCTCAATTGGCAAGAAATCTTGAAATAAACACACACACAAATATATACCTATCTACATAATACATACATACAT
>NW_026355929.1:0-620 GCF_001194135.2 Octopus bimaculoides | reverse complement strand
CCAGACACTAAGAATTACGTTGACGGTCCAAGCCGGCGTTACATGATTCTTCATTCTCTGAGTAAGTAAGTCAGGCACGACACGCAGTTAATTGGCAATTGTTAGAGAGAGAGGAAGTTACTGTCTGCATACACACGCGCGCACGCAATCGTATTACCAACTGAACTATACACATACAAACATAGATGTGCACTCCTCCATTCCGGGAAAGAGAGAGAGAGAACGAGAGAGAGAGAGAGTAAGATTCATACAGACACGTACTGACACACACACACAGAAAGCCACATTGTGACATGTTCATCTGATTCCTATGTCCCTCTTCTCCACAAATGTTTCATTGCCGCTCTGAGAATCTTAACTCTATTTGCATCTCTGTCTTAGAAGCAACTTGGTATGCGAAAATAAATACTTCAGTTTTACTTCTTGTGGTAACCAATAAAACACGCGGCTTTTATTCCGATAATTCCTTTTGGCAGTTCCAATGGACATTTAACAATGAAGATTTGATCTTTCTCCTTCCCAAAAGACCATTTAATCTTTCCTTAGCAATAAGCTGGAGTCACTGAAAGATGGGATGGCTGTGTGTATGTGTGTATATGTATATATATATATATATATAT
>NW_026355928.1:0-244 GCF_001194135.2 Octopus bimaculoides | reverse complement strand
TATATATATATATATATGCATATATATATATTCATACATATATATGCATATACATTGCATATACATATATGCACATACATACATACGTACATTTATATAGTTATAATTTCCGCACACGTATATATGTGTGTGTGTGTGTGTGTGCATATGTTTATGTGTTTATGTGAATGTGTGAATGCATACACATATGCATACGCACACATAAGCACACACACACACACACACACACACACACACACACACA
>NW_026355927.1:0-307 GCF_001194135.2 Octopus bimaculoides | reverse complement strand
GATTTCTTTCAGTTTTTGTCTACAAAATCCAACCACAAGGCTTTGGTTGCTCTGAGGCTATAGCAGAAGACACATGCCAAGTCACTACACAATCGGACTGAACCCAAGGCCATGTGTTTTGGAACAAGTTTCTTATCGCACAGCCACATATGCACCTATGTATGTGTGCGTATTTGTGTACGAGTGTATATATGTATGCATGTATATATGTGTATATACCTGTGTACATATTACATGTACATCTATATATAGACAGCTACACATATACATGTATACATATACATCTATATCTGTATCCATATATATA
>NW_026355926.1:0-220 GCF_001194135.2 Octopus bimaculoides | reverse complement strand
AGTTCTTTTTATGATCTTTTAAATTAATCCTAGGTTCAGTTGGAACCAGTAGTTCAGTCCTATCTATTAGGTCATAGTCTTGCATAATTTTCTTGATTTTTAAGTTGATCTCAGATAGATTTCTTTTAGGGGTTATTTTGTATTTGGAGTTAAGTTCCTTCATGATCAGTTTTTTTATAAGTAGTATAATCCAGTCTGTACAAATTTCCAGTTTTGTCAG
>NW_026355925.1:0-313 GCF_001194135.2 Octopus bimaculoides | reverse complement strand
TCATCATCATCATCATCATCATCATCGTCATCGTTGTGACCTTCATCAAGATGTCATCAAAATCATAATCATTGCCATCATCATCAGCAGCAGCAGCACCATCATCATCACTATCATCCTCATCCCATCATCATCACCTTCAACACCATCATCATCATCATCATCATCATCACCATTACGCGCGCGCGCACACAATAATGAAACGTGATAAGTTCGATTCATTTTATTTAGTTTTTTAATTTCATTATCATTTCTAGCCCCTCCTTCTCTTTCTCTCACTCTCTCTCTCTCTCTCTCTCTCTCTCTCTCTCTC
>NW_026355924.1:0-243 GCF_001194135.2 Octopus bimaculoides | reverse complement strand
TTTTCTATACCACCACCACCTTCATTTTCCTACATTCCAAATCCAATTTATCCAACCAGATGATGTGTGTGTGTGTGTGCATGTGTGTATCTATGTATGTATATATATGCATATATATGTATGTATATATATATACATACATATATTTATATATGTATGTTTGTATATCTATGTGTATATATATATATGCATATGTATATGTATATCTATCTGTCTATCTATATATATATGTTTTTGTATGTT
>NW_026355923.1:0-429 GCF_001194135.2 Octopus bimaculoides | reverse complement strand
GCACACATAGAACAAAAACAGAAGAGAAAACAAAAAACAAACCTGCCTTTTAGTTAATCATGTACGACGTTTCATGGTTAAGAATATAAAGCTACTCTTTTCTAATCCTCAGCATGATGTACGATAAATCTGAAAATGTCTGTATACTCATGGGTATTTGACCAAGCGACATCAAAATCACATGAGGAAAGGCATTTACAAAATTTATCGGCTAGTAAGTTCAACATTTCACCCCAAGAATTTATCCCATGTGCGCCACAAATATCGCCATCCGTTAGAGAAAAATTTGTAGTTTAGAATCAGTAGTTCTTTGACTGCTATTTCTAAATTTTCAGTATGTTGGTTAAGCAACTCATGCTGACCCCTATATATTTATGATTATATATATGTATATATATATTTGTATATATATATATATGTATATATATA
>NW_026355922.1:0-372 GCF_001194135.2 Octopus bimaculoides | reverse complement strand
AGAGAGAGAGAGAGAGAGAGAGAGATAGATAGATAGATATACACACAAATAAATATACCTCATCTTGTCGCTCACTGCAACACAGATGAAAACAAAGGTAAACACACGTGTACATATAAATACATCTATATATTATGTTTACAAGCAACACACACACACGCAAATAAATACATACATACATACATACATACATACATACATACACGCATACTTAGGGACTTGCCCGATGTAACGCACTTGCAAATGCAAACACACGTATATACTTATATATCGTGTTAACACGGACACACATACACACAAATATCTATCTATACACACACATATATATATACATATACATACATATATATATATATAGGATCTAAAAAAAGA
>NW_026355921.1:0-255 GCF_001194135.2 Octopus bimaculoides | reverse complement strand
TATTTTTAAGGATCAAAGCTACAAGTATCTCGGAATCGAATCGGTGAGAATGTTGCATACATTGGTGCTGCGACCAAAGCCAGAATAACTAAAGAGTACTTCTGTAGACTCCGGAAAATATGGAACTCAGAGTTGTCTGCATTTAACAAGACTATATCTCACAATTCTTTTGCAGCACCAGTGCCAGTACCAACATTTGGGACATTGGACTGGACACTCGACGAGTTACGCAGCCTGGACATCAAAATCAGAAAG
>NW_026355920.1:0-418 GCF_001194135.2 Octopus bimaculoides | reverse complement strand
CCGCAGTCAAATGACTGAAACAAGTAAAAGAGTAAAAGAGTATGTATACAGAAAAATCAATATAGAGAGTAGACTACAGCGTTAGAGCATTTTAGCTCTTATTTCTAGCAATGTAGGTGTTTATAACACACTAGTCACATTTAGTGACGATTACAGTATTCCTTTCTGGTGAAACATTGCACACTGCTGTCTGTATTAATTTTCTATATACACATTAGCAATTCGCCGAAATTGCCGAAACTTACCGGTCAGTATAAGTATTTCTCGAACGGTATTTTTCAGACGATTTACAGTCCCTGTCCGTATATATGTATAACATTATGTGCTTTGACTACAGCATTCTAGCTATCTAGGTGTTCATAGCACCCTAGTCACATTTAATGACGATTATGTATATATATATATATATATATATATA
>NW_026355919.1:0-632 GCF_001194135.2 Octopus bimaculoides | reverse complement strand
ATATATATATATATATATATATATATATATATATATATACAGTTATATACATATATATGTGTGTTTATATATATTTAAATATATACATGTTTATCTATATGTATATATATATAAATACACACACACATACACACACACACACACACACACACACACACACACACACACACACACACACACACACACACACACACACACACACACACACACACACACATGAATTTTATCTAAAAGTAAATCCGGGAATATCGGCAATTGTAAATGCTTACCTCAGCGAAATAATTTTTAAACATGATTAATTAATTTCAAACAATAACTCAGCGATACGTTGTCCTCCTGATGTTATATCGTTATAATTACACGTGGGAGGGATCTCGATCACTGTCGACGGTGCTATAATCGGTAACCTGAGTTATCTAGTCACTGAGTCAGGTTGTGTGGAATACTTAGTTTAAATACCTGAGTATTCCACAGACACATGTACCCTAAACGTAGTTCTCAGAGAGATGCATTGTGACACAGAATGTGGCAAAGCTGGTTCAACTCATTTCTGCCTGCTGAGTGGTCATTGGAGGAACGTGAAATGAAGTATTTTGCTCAAGAACACAACGCGTCGCCCGGTCCAAGAATCG
>NW_026355918.1:0-906 GCF_001194135.2 Octopus bimaculoides | reverse complement strand
ATGATGATGATGATGATGATGATGATGATGATGATGATAGTGATGACGAACGCAATGATATCATTGATATGTTATACTTTCATATTCATTTCTTCTTGTCTAAACTTAAATTATTCTTTTTCTCTTTTTCCTTGTAATTCTATTTACAAAATTCCTTATTGAAAACTGGCAATGATGATGATGATGATGCTGGTGATGGTGATGAGTGAAGAGGAAAATATTACGATTAATAATGATAATAATAATAATAATAATAATAATAATAATTTTCTTAATTTATTCATTATTCATTTGTCTGTATTGTTTTTTTTTTCTTCCTTTCGTCTATATGTTATTATTTTTAATTTTTATTTTTCAAATTTCCTTCAAATGAAAATCTCAGTGGTGTGAAAGAAAGAAAGAAAGAAAGAAAGAAAGAAAGAAAGAAAGAAAGAAAGAAAGAAAGAAAGAATGCATGAATAAATGGAAGAAAAGAATAATGGAAAGAAAAGTTGAGTGCGCATGCGGTACAAGAACAAGATCAAAAGCATAAATACAATTATGGTTTTCGGTTGATGTTAAAAACAGAATTAATAATTGTCACCAAAATGTATATTTGACAATATAAGAATGAGCGAGAAAGGAGGGGGGGCCGACAGAAAAAGAGGAGAACCAAGAACATAAGAAAAGTAGTGGGGTGGGGGAGGAAGGAGAGAAGGAGGTGAACAGAGAAGGAAGGTAAGGACGATGATAAATCGGGACCAAACGATTTAATGCAACGTTAGTGAAAATGATTCCAATTTTGCTTCCGCCATTTTCTTCCAAACGCGCGTAACATTCACTCTTACACATGTACACGCCATACACTCACACACGCACCCACACTCATAAACATAAATATATATATATATATATATAAATATGTGT
>NW_026355917.1:0-250 GCF_001194135.2 Octopus bimaculoides | reverse complement strand
TATGTTGGGGAATCTCAATACAAATAAATGTACAACATTTATGAAATTTTGAAAAGCATTTATTCTAGAAAACAAAATGTAGAATAATGAGTGAATGATTGACTACAAAATATTGAAAATATTAAAAATAATCAATCCTTTATAATATTTGGGGAGTGATAGAAATAATTTAGTTTTTGTCTCGTTATTTTGGCATTTTTATTTAAATCCTCATACACACATTAGCATCTTTAATCATGTACATATTTCA
>NW_026355916.1:0-463 GCF_001194135.2 Octopus bimaculoides | reverse complement strand
TTTCTATTTTCCTGCTGTTTTGTGTGTTCTTGTATTTTCGTCTCTAAGTCCGTGTGTTCGTTTGACTGTAACTCTACGTGTTTCGTCTGTGCGTCTATGTTTTTAGGTTTCCGTAATTCTGGGTTGTCTTGTTTCTGGTCTGAATGTCCTTTTGATTCCTTTGCTGGTACTTCCACTGGTAAATTTTCTCCGTTTCTCGTCGTGGGTTGAGTTTCTTCTTCCATTCTTTTACTCTTCTTCAAGTCCACTGTCGTCTGTGACTTTCTTCTCTCTCTTTTCCTGGATTTTACCTCCGCAACATTCTCATCATATTCTATTATTTGTTTCTGCTTATTTTCCACCACTATATCTTCCTGAGTACTCTAGTCACTGATCTTGCAACAAGCAAATTAGCTAGTTAGAAAATCTCTACAAGAGATGAAGGTAGTAACTACGCTGAAAAATAATGTTTATCACAACTTCA
>NW_026355915.1:0-298 GCF_001194135.2 Octopus bimaculoides | reverse complement strand
GGACATAGCGGCAGCCGGTTGAGAAATGTTTTGTTGAATTTAGTTGTGCTCTTATATAGTATGAGTTCAAAATGCACCGATGTGCAACGGAACGTTTGTCATTCTGGGCTTGGTGATGCTGTTATACATTGAGAACCAGGTTGGTCCTGTCATTGGGCAGAATGTGACCAAAGGGTTTCAAGCTATTCTCAGGTTGTTATACTATAGCCCTCGGCTGACCAAAGACTTGTGAGTGGATTTGATAGAAAGAAACTGAAAGAAGCCCGTCGTATATATGTATACATATATATATGTATAC
>NW_026355914.1:404-699 GCF_001194135.2 Octopus bimaculoides | reverse complement strand
ATGCATATTAATAATAAACTAGTTGTCTGCAATATACGTATTTTAACATACAGGGTCACGCAAATAGACCGTGTATACTACACATATTTTACACATTGAAACACACTTGTTTATACTACAGAAATGTGTGTATTGATATGTGTTTGTATACACACATATGTATATATACGCACATACGTATGTGTGTGTGTGTGTGTGTCTATATATATATATATATATATATATATATGCATACACAGATATATGTGTGCATACATACACATATATATATATATATATATATATATATATATAT
>NW_026355914.1:0-345 GCF_001194135.2 Octopus bimaculoides | reverse complement strand
CACACGCATACATCTCCATTTAATATTGTAATATACAAAGTGCGTGAGTTTATTTTACACAGACGCATACAAGCCTCCATACATACTGACACACAGACATGCACATATACACTGGCACATACGCACAAGCGGAATCACACAAACAGAAGTAAATATGTACACATGCATATACATACATGTGTGTCCTAATAGCTAACTAGACGCATGAAATATTCATAAGCTGTGTCACACGGGTATATATCCGTATATGTACATGTATGTGTTTTGATGTGCGAACATAAATATGCATCTAACATATAACATATATACATACATGCATATATATATATATATATACATATATAT
>NW_026355912.1:0-366 GCF_001194135.2 Octopus bimaculoides | reverse complement strand
TTTTTTTTGTTTGTGTGTTTTGCGTTTTATTTCATTTATTTTTATTTTTAGTTTTTTTTATTATTATTATTTGTTATGGTTTATTGAAAGGACAAAGCGCAGCGCCCTTTATAACCTTCGCAGGCTTTTTGAGATTAATGAAGTGGTCGGGGGCTGATTTAGAAGAGAAACTACGAACGAAGAATTATTTCCAACCATTCTTAACAAAATGAGATGAAAACGGGGCAAGAGACATACTTCAAAGTGGCCACTGGCACTCCGGCCAGGAGTAATCTGGCCATTTGCACTCTGGCCCGTGACAGAAATCTGACTTTGCTTTGGATGAAAGTATAAAGTTTCAAGCCTCCATAAATGTGGCTGTGTGGT
>NW_026355911.1:0-687 GCF_001194135.2 Octopus bimaculoides | reverse complement strand
TGTCTCAGTTCACTTTCTTATATAAGCCACTGATACTTCATACTGTAGTTGCTGTTATTGCTTTATTATTGTCATTGTTGTTGTTGCGTCAAGATTATTTTATTTTCCTCTCTCCTCTACTGTGTATATATGTGTGCAGTTACAAACTGTGTATGTGCATATGTGTGTGTGTATGTATGTGTGTGTGTGTGTGTGTGTGTGTGTGTGTGTGTGTGTGCACCTGAATATGTATAAAGAAGGTGTGGATTCCACTGCCCTCCTCAGATTGACTTTTTGTCTCGCTCCTATTAATGCCATCCTACAAATTCAAACTCTGTCAACCCCTATTTTATCATACCAATGATGCTGAGTGTGATTTGCATAACTGGAATATTTTAGGGCAAACGTTCCTCTAAGCTTTGTATTTTTTGCTGCGAATACTGAGGAGGTGTTTTGATTGTATTATACCATTTTTCTAATTGGCTTGCAAAGCAATGACAGTTAATTTACCGAAACACATGTATGTTTTATAAAGGTTAAAAATTCAATATTTTCTGTGTTTATTATTACTATAACATGACTCTTATTCTACATGCTAGCCTATCTGGTGGTTTGATGGTTTTTGTCTAATCATGGTGGGTGTAGAAGCGGAGTGTGGAACTTTCTGAACTCAAACCTTTGATTACGTATCACATCTTCCGGCCCACT
>NW_026355910.1:0-599 GCF_001194135.2 Octopus bimaculoides | reverse complement strand
ACTGAATACTAATGATATATTGCAGCTTAATCACTTGATTTTATTGACTTGAGCTCTGTTTTAGAAAGACATCGTGGTATATCAGTACATGATCAGTGGAGACTACGAGCCGGTTTCCATTCCTGGTAATGCCCTTAAGAAAAGAATGAATATAACACAATATAACTTCCCTTTCGTTGAGTCGTGGATAATCAAGTAGAACAACAAACGCACACACACATACATACACACAACGGGCGTCCTTCAGTCTACCAAATCCAGCGATTCGTTACCTTGTTGGAAATGTTGCACTGTGTTCATAGTTCAAGATGCTTAAATCTCAATAATCCAGTCCACTTAAATGTAAGTAGATAGCACGGGTTTAGAGTTCACAGCTGTAAGCAATGACATCATCTGAAAGCTGACTTCCGGTTTGAATACTTTAGTCTTACATCTTTTACGTGTTCTAGTCATTACGCTGCGGTAATCCATCCCAGTACATTTTTTTAAAACCTGGTACGTATCTCTCTTGCCGAATCGCTAGTTTACGGGCACGTAAACACACCAACACCGGTTGTCAAGTGGTGGTGGGGAATAAACAGATATAGAGTCACACACAC
>NW_026355909.1:0-240 GCF_001194135.2 Octopus bimaculoides | reverse complement strand
GTATGTATGTATGCATGTTGTAGATAGTCTAGTATGCATATATACGGTTGTAATTTTGTTTTTATTTTTAATGCAGCGTAAATTTTATTTAATTTTAATGCGTTAATTCGAATATAATTATTTACGATATGTATTTTGAACCCATTTGTCTATTTAAGGTTTTCTTCGAATTTTTTAAAATAGGATGAACCTATATTGAATTCATTTGTTTTGTTCATTGCACACCCAAGACCGTTATTT
>NW_026355908.1:0-282 GCF_001194135.2 Octopus bimaculoides | reverse complement strand
TGGTGGCGGTGGTATGTTGGTGTTGGTGTTGGTGGCAGTGGTAGTGGTGGTGGTGGTGGTGGTGATTATGGTAGTTGTAATGGTGGCGGTGCCAGATGAATAACTCCATTAGCGAAAGCGCAGATTCTTTGCTGATATGCTTCAAATTTGTAAACTACAATTATACACCCATACAAACAAACACATACCTACACACACATATATAGCAGTACATGTTGACACACACACACATATATATATATATATGCATACATACATACGTATCTATATATATATATATAT
>NW_026355907.1:0-507 GCF_001194135.2 Octopus bimaculoides | reverse complement strand
GTGCACTACAAAAGCCAGAGCATCTGAAAGTGATGAACAGAGGTATGCACAATGATGCATGAATAATTTGACCTCGGATAAATGTTAGGCACTTCATATTTATGATTCACTTCTTTAAAAAGGTTCGAAATATTTAAACATTCCATGCAAGACCTTTTATTTATACGACTTTTTCATTTCATGTTTATTTCATTCATTCTTCACAATATTCTATCTCACCTCTCTCTCTCTCTCTCTCTCTCTCTCTCTCTCTCTCTCTCTCTCACACACACACACACACACACACACACACACGTGCACGCACGCATACACATGTGTGTCTTTGTAAATATGTTTGTATACATTTATGTATGTGTGTGTTTGTAAGAGACAGAGTGTGAGTGAGTCAAGGGGTGTGTTGTCATATGCATCCATCATTTTTGGATGTATGTGTGTGTGTGTGAGACAGTGAGAGTGTGCTGTGTATGTAGTATTTACTCTCTCTCTCATACACACGCACACACACAC
>NW_026355906.1:0-215 GCF_001194135.2 Octopus bimaculoides | reverse complement strand
GATAGATAGATAGATAGATAGATAGACACGCAGTTTTGCATATGACACATACATATAGACAAACAGTCATATATGTGCATGTAGGTGAGTGTGTGTGTTTGTCTGTGTATGTGTGTTTGTGTCTATTTGTCTGTTTGTGTGTACAGACATTCGTACATTGATATAATCATTCGTCTCTACACGTACATAAATATACGTTCATCGCTAATATTGTA
>NW_026355905.1:0-388 GCF_001194135.2 Octopus bimaculoides | reverse complement strand
ATATATGGTTTATATTTTAGAGACAAGTATTCTCTCTCTCTATATATAGAAACACTTCGAAGTGCTCAAGAAATTAGAACTTGAGCCGTTAGATACGTAAGGCGACGACATGCAAGCTAGGTACGTCAATTTCCACATAAAGATACCTTTAATCGAAAAGAAAACTATAAATGAGTATGGATATTGAATATAATATCAATTTACATAAAAAGAAAAAAAGACGATATCGTTTACTTTTTTATGTAAGTTGGACTATGTATGCTTAATATCCACACACATTCACATTCTTTCTTTTCTATTAAATATATGTTTGTGTGTAAATAGACGTACATATATATATCAAACAACATAATAATAATAATAATAATAATAATAATAATAATAATAA
>NW_026355904.1:0-358 GCF_001194135.2 Octopus bimaculoides | reverse complement strand
ACACACACACACACACACACATATGTACGCAATGTGGGTATGCACGTACATATGTATATATACATTAACACATGTAACATCAGTGCTTTGCATAAACTTACCCTATAAGGAATAGGATTATGGTAATTCTTCTCGCCAAGGGATCTTTAAATATTGTGTGGAATCCTTCTTCTTTGATCTCAGCTTGTTGGGTCAAGTCTTCTTTCGAAGGGGTCTCTTTACTGTTTTCGCTGCTCACTAATGGAATCAAAGATGACTTCATGTTATTTCCCCAGATACGATCAAAATCGACACCGTTGTACTTGGTAGCTCTTTTGATGATTTTCTTTGATCGTTCCACGAAGCCATTTGTCACCAC
>NW_026355903.1:0-204 GCF_001194135.2 Octopus bimaculoides | reverse complement strand
CATGCCATCATTAGGGCTCACCAATGACCTGGTACCCTGCATGGGTATGTCACCTATTGAAGTACCACGTGATTGAAGTTATTGTTTTAATTGGTCATCCATGGAAATTATAACTTTAAGTATCTTCCTCTTCTCTTTTTCTTATTTCATCTGTTTCTCTCTCTCTCTCTCTCTTTCTCACTCTGTGTGTGTGTGTGTGTGTGT
>NW_026355902.1:0-307 GCF_001194135.2 Octopus bimaculoides | reverse complement strand
TTCGTTCGTTCGATCGTTCTTTATTTCGTTCGTTCGACCGGTCGTTATTTGGTTTGTTCGTTATTCATTCATTCACTATTTCGTTCCTGATTTAGTTCGTTATTTCGTTGGGTCGTTCATTATGTCGTTCGTTCGTTTGTTATTTCATTCGTTCTTGATTTCATTCGTTCGTTCGTCCGTTATTTCGTTCGTTCATTCATTATTTCTTTCGATCATTCATTATTTCGTTCGTTCATTCATTCATTCGTTATATCGTCCGTTCGTTCGTTTGTTCATTTGTTTTTCGTTCGTTCGTTCGTTCATTCGC
>NW_026355901.1:0-240 GCF_001194135.2 Octopus bimaculoides | reverse complement strand
TCCGTTCTGAGAAAATCAAGGAATTTAAAATTATTTCTGTTTTCATCTGAAATTTTTTCTTTCTGTTTCATAGGTACAGACCTGGCTGTGGGACAAGGAGCTTCCTTCCCAACCGCATGATTGCAGGTTCAGTCCCACTGTGTGGCACCTTGGGTAATTGTTTCTACTATAGCCTCGGGCCGACCATTGCCAATGACTAGTAATATCACGAAACCGGTATGCTTGTAAATCTCTTTAATA
>NW_026355900.1:0-688 GCF_001194135.2 Octopus bimaculoides | reverse complement strand
ACAATGAATATTCATAAGGGTCATTTGTGTCCGGTCTTAGTTGTAAAAACGTAAATATGTATTTATCGCTCAATCCGAGTTTAGTTCCCAAATATAAGTAATGGTAACATTTGTGCTAAGAAATCATTATACGAGAATTAAAAATATATATAGAGAGAGAGAGAGAAGGGGGATGTAATCAATATTTGTAGCAGTGGTTTTCAGTGTCTGTAATGTTATGTTCGATAGGCGATAAATCAGTGAAGGGCTCTAGGCTGCTGTTTTATTCGGATTATAGTATGATGGAGATGGCTTATCGAGGACATTTGAGAAAAATCTGTCAAGTTTACAGATTTTGTTTTCGTTTGTTCCTTTCTTTTTAGATTTGCTTTGTTTTTTTGTTTTTAATATTCGACAGAAATTTTATTTTCAAGTCTAATTCTTGGGGGTAAACAGTTAAACAGCTGGGGATCTCTCAGAGAACGGCTGTTATTATGCTTATAGTGTCTTCGTGCCGTTTCCAGATGCTGGTAGTTTTGGTAAGTTTAAAAGAATATCCTAAAGTCCTTTCGTTCATTCTTCGGCATACTTTGTAATTTACTTTCAAGAAGTTTGAAATATAGATGATGTCATATCTACATTTCTTTCTGGGTTCTTTCTCCCTTTGTGTCCTTCTTTTTCTCTCTCTCTCTCTCTCTCTCTCTCTCTC
>NW_026355899.1:0-344 GCF_001194135.2 Octopus bimaculoides | reverse complement strand
CTGGATGCCCTTCCTAATGCCAACCACTCAGAGAGTGTAGTGGGTGCTTCACTCTCTATCTATATATTTATGCATATATATGTATCTATATATGTATGCACCTATATGTATCTATATATGTATGCATATATATATCTATGCATATCTATATGCATATATATACATATATCTATGTATATATATATATCTTCATATATATGTATGTATATACGTATATATGTGTGTATATGCGTGTATATATATGCATATATTTGCATAGATATACATATACATATATGCATATACATATATATGCAGATATGTGTGTGTGTGTGTGTGTATATATATATATATATATATATATA
>NW_026355898.1:2998-3998 GCF_001194135.2 Octopus bimaculoides | reverse complement strand
GGAATATAAAGGCAGCTAATACATATCCCAATATCAATTGATTTCATGCCGTGTATTTATCGTAGAATTGATGGTTTTTGAAGCTTTCGCTTTGATTTTTAATAAGCGGTATCTTTACCCTTCTTTTCTTCAAATATTTTATATTATACCTGTTTAGGTAGAAGTCTTGCTAGCCACCTCATTATTACCGTTTTGAACAGTAAAAATACTTCACATATTTACATTTTTATTGTTTACGATAAACGGACCGGGACGTTTAAAGTTAGAAACGCACACGAGTTGACGTAATGAATATTTTAGAAATAGATGTCAAATGCTATTTCCAACTGAGGATTGCAAAGCATGTTTCTCATGCACAGCATGAAATTAATTGATATTGGGATATGTATTAGCTGCCTTCATATTCATATTAGCTGCCTTCATATTCAAGCCTATTTTTTAAAATGTTCATTACATTGCTCGTGTGTTTATTTATCGTAGAATTGGTGGGTTTTTTAAAGCTTTTGCTTTGATTTTTAGCAAGCGGTATTTTTACCCTTCTTTTCTTCAAATATTTTATATTATACCTGTTTAGGTAGAAGACTTGCTAACTGCCTCATTATTACTGTTTTTAACAGTAATAATACTTCGCATATTTACTTTTTTAAATATATGTATGTATGTATGTATGTAAGTATGGGATCTAGTTCAAAACGGGGGCGCCAGTATTTTCTTAACGAAACACTTTGAAACTTGCGACACTGGTAGAATGTGTCATATAAAACATCTTTTTCTCTTAGTCTTCTTAAGAAAAATTATTATATTGCAACTTATTTCATGTTAAAGTTGTCGTATTTCTGTAATTTCAACCAATGACTGACGTCCATTCAGCCGCTTTACACCGCTTAAACTGCCAAAGGAACCGCTTAAACTGCCAAAAGAGTAACTGTAAACAGCTGAATACTTGTCAGTGATTGGTTGAAATTATCGAAATAAGACAATTTTTTCGAATACAAAATTT
>NW_026355898.1:1415-2538 GCF_001194135.2 Octopus bimaculoides | reverse complement strand
GTGTGTGTGTGTGTGTGTGTGTGTGTGTGTGTGTGTGTGTGTGTGTGTGTGTGTGTGTTAAATTATGGGCATATATTTAGGAGATGTATGCACGAATACAAACTGAGTATACAAACACACACACATACACAAACACGTACACAGATACATACAAGCATCTGTAGATATACATATATGCTCATATATGTGATCATCTACTTTTATACATATACTTACACATGCGTGCGCACACATACGTCTATGTGTGAATCTGGGAGAGTATATATGCATATATACTTGGGTGACTAGCTGGATGGATGGCTTGATTGATGGATAGAAGCGTGTATGAATGTATGAGCGTACGTATGTATGTATATGCAAATAGACGCATGAGTGTATATATATATATATATATATATACATACATACATAGTATTAATGTTTGTTTGTATGTATGTATGTATGTATGTATGTATGTATGTGTGTGAATGAATGCATGCATGCATGCATGTATGTATGTATGTATGTGTGTGTGTGTGTGTGTATGTATGTATGTATGTATGCATGCATGCATATCGCACCATCCCTTCTCAGTCTACGCAACAATTAGCAACGGCACGACAGCTCGTCGGGCAGTCATTAAAGCACATCTTTGATCTACTCTGTTGCACGCGTTCATACGATACTTATGCTGGTCGCCATGATCAAAGATTATTCCGGCGTCCATCCACTTTCAAAGTCGAAGGACTTTTCTTTCTCTTTCTTTTCTTCTTTGTCTTTCTCCTCTTCTTCGTCTTCTTTTTCTTTTTCTTTTTTCCCCCTTTTCGATTTTTTTTCCATGATTTTTTCACCTTGTAGGCGTGGATGGGTGGATGAATGTGTAAAAACTACTACTACTACTACTACTACTACTACTACTACTACTGTTCTGGTGACAAGGTAAGACGGCGATAAACAGTATCGTTAAATAAACTAGGATCGGTTCAAACGACTTGTTTCTCCCACCATGAATTCGTGGAATTGTGCCAACGAGGGAATTTAAACTTTCTGCGGTAAATTAATAATTACAATTGAAATAAGTTTCGCTCCCCACCGCAACCTACTCTTCCTCCTCATTATCATTATCATTATCATCATCACCACT
>NW_026355898.1:0-545 GCF_001194135.2 Octopus bimaculoides | reverse complement strand
CACTACCACTACCACTACTACTACTACTACAACTACTACTACTACCAACATCACCACCACCACCACCACTACCACTACCACTACTACTACTACTACCACCATCACCACCACCACCACCACTACCACTACCACTACCACTACTACTACTACTACAACTACTACTACTACCACCACCACCACCACCACCACTACTACTACTACTCAGCTGTCTTATTTTGCATGTTTTCACTGCATTACTGAGCGTAACACTGTGTGCCTTGGAGATGTGCAGTTTTGTTTTGGTTTTGCTATTTTTACTATATCACTCGACGTTAATTTGTGTACAGTGTTTCCTGTGGCTTTAGCCTACATGCTTTGTTTGCTTGTTTTGGGGGCTTTTTCGTTTTTTCTTTGCTTTTGTTTTTCTGGGTTTTTTTTTTCTTTTTTGTTTTGTTTTTTATTATCTTTTCCGAAGCATCGATTGTTATAGGGATTGTTTCTGTTCTCAGACCCTACATTCAGGCTATCTTTATTTCCCGACCAGTGGCTCGGGAACAAAGTTTGCG
>NW_026355897.1:0-204 GCF_001194135.2 Octopus bimaculoides | reverse complement strand
ATGTATGTCTGTATATATATGTATATGTTTATATTTATGTATTTATATATATATATAACTATATATATACACACTAATGTGTGCGGGTATATATATTGTATGTATGTATATATTGTATATATGTATATATCTATACAAAATGTATGTGTACACACACCACACACACACAAACACACACAAACACACACACACACACACACACAC
>NW_026355896.1:0-210 GCF_001194135.2 Octopus bimaculoides | reverse complement strand
TTACGTGATTTTGTGTACAGTGTAGTTCTCATAATGAATGTTCCAAAACAACTTGAAATTAATTATGGTGTCACTACAGTGGGAATATTAGGCGCACATTCTAAACTTAAAACTTGTTAACGTTAGTTGTGCATTGGTGTGATGAAGTTAACGTAGAAAATAATGTGCTTACATAAACTTGTATTATACGTAAAATTAGATAATATACAT
>NW_026355895.1:3492-5766 GCF_001194135.2 Octopus bimaculoides | reverse complement strand
TAGATAGATAGATAGATAGATAGATAGATAGATAGATAGGTAGATACACATATACATACATACATACATACATTGTGAAAACCACAATAAAACGTAAATGCATTAGACCTGATATAGTTATTTGGGATAGAGAAGAGAAACTGTATAGAGTTGTAGAAATCAGCCGCCCAACGGACGTTAACATAACACGAAAGATCAAGGAAATAGAAAAATACCTACGCTGAACTACTGAGAAATTTGCAGCTACTCTATCCAGATTACAAGTTCAGGTTTATACCGGTAATTATTAGGGCACTGGGATATATGATTATTGGGGCACTGAGATATGTAATTATTGGGGCTCTTCCAAAATGCCATTCTGGAGAAATTAGGCTTCTCAAAATGAGAAAGGAGAAAGCTGATTCGAAGAATACAGATCAAAGACGTCACTGGAACCCTAAAAGATCTGTAAGTTTTTCCAGAAGTTTATCCTTTACGTATATATGAGCATGTCTAGATGTGCAAGTATATGCACGAGAAGACATACATGAAACAAAACATACCAATCGGCACATATACATACATACATACATACATACATACATACATACGTACATTTTAAAGTACCTTGTTGATTCTCAAATTTCAATGATGGAGTTTTGGATCCAGGTTAGAAACTGACTCTTTATTGGCAAAAAATTTTGAAATGAAGTTAAATAATGACATACATACATACATACCCCCTTTGGTCATGAATGACCATAGGATTGCCCGTAGAAAGTTACCCTCCGAGGCACAAGTCTGGGCAAGATTGTTTATGGAACAGCAGCAGTCGTCCATGCCACCGATATTATCTAAGGGAAGGGTAAATGCCAATAGAGCCTGGAACTAGTGACGTCGCAACTCATTTCTACAACTGAGAGAACTCGAGCAATCTGAAAAAAAAAAAATGTCTTGCTCAAGAAACAACACAGTCCGGTCCGTGAATCGAACTCAGAACGTCATGTTTGTGAGCCCAGCACTCTAACCGCTAAGACATGCATCTTCCTTCATACATACATACATACATACATACATAGAGACGCACACATACATACATACATATATATACTTCCACCAACGCGCATATATTTATAGAGTAGGGACAAAGTATGTCCTTAGCCTATGGGCTGGAAATATTAAATCAGAAGCAGCCTTGATCTCTTATTAAGGCTAAAAAAGACGAAGTCCCCCCCACCCTGACAGTTAATGGCACAAGGACAGTGTGAGAGAAAGACAGCTAAAGTGGAGACTTTAACTTTGAAACAAAAATATGACAGCGACCAAAATATTTTAATGTTTCCATTATAAATAGAGAAGATAGCAACAATATCTGGCAACCCTACGGCAACAACATCAACGAAAACAGTAGCAACAGCAACAAAAACAGCAGCAGTAACCACAGCGACAACACTAGTAATAATAAAAGCGACCACAGCTATCCACAAGGTGCAGGCCTGAGATTATGAGATATTTTCAGGAGAGATATTTTTTCGCTAACATATATTCTTTAAAAAGCGAACTGGCTAATCGCGATACCAGCGCCTGTTCTGGCACTGTCAGTCTATATATCGCTGGTGGGGGAGATGAATCGTTGCTATCTCTAGCGGTCGAGTGTCCATCATTGACAAGACCAAACAAGGTCGAAATCACATGATCAAAGTGATCTCGGCTCTGGAGGGAGCAGGGATTTATTTCCCCGCTTGCCACAGAAACAAAAGTATAAAGTATATTTTGCACTAAAAAGCCTATATGAGTGTTTCTCTCGCGGTATCTACCGCAGTATAGCTTGTTCTATGAGGATGTCCATATTTAAGTGGGGATAAATATTACCTCAGTATTAATATTGCCTATGTCACCAATACACACACACACAAACACACGTATATATACTCTTTTACTTGTTTCAGTCATTTGACTGCGGCCATGCTGGAGCGCCGCCTTTAGTCGAGCAAATCGACCCCAGGAAGCCTAGGTGTGGTAGTGGTGTTGTTGTTGGTGGTGATGGTGGTGGTACGTGTGGTAGTGGTGTTGGTGTTGGTGATGTTACTGGTGGTATAGGTGTTGGTGATGGTGTTCATGGTGCGGAAGCCTAGTACTTATTCTATCGGTCTCTTTTGCCGAACCGCTAAGTTACGGGGACGTAAACACACCAGCATCGGTTGTCAAGCGATGTTGGGGGGACAAACACAGACACACAAACACACACATACATACACACACACATATATATATATATATATATATATATATATA
>NW_026355895.1:0-2647 GCF_001194135.2 Octopus bimaculoides | reverse complement strand
GAAAGGATGAAAGGCAAAGTCGACCTCGGCGGGATTTGAACTCAGAACGTAACGGCAGACGAAATACCTATTTCTTTACTGCCCACAAGGGACTACACAGAGAGGGGACAAACAAGGACAGACAAACGGATTAAGTCGATTATATAGAACCCAGTGCGTAACTGGTACTTATTTAATCGACCCCGAAAGGATGAAAGGCAAAATCGACCTCGGCGGAATTTGAACTCAGAACGTAACAGCAGACGAAATACTGCTAAGCATTTCGCCCGGCGTGCTAACGATTCTGCCAGCTCGCCGCCTTAAAAGGTATTTAAATATTGCATAGCATGATTAAAAATTTATTTAGATACAGAAGGTAATATAAATAATAATAAAGAAATGTATTAATGTCTGTCTGCTGTTACTTCCCCACTCTGTCTCACTTATTTTTTCTTCCTAACCCCCGTTCTATCTGTCTCACGTACTTTTTCTCTAGAGAAAAGATGAGGTAGAGGTGGTGAAAGAATCACATATTAAAACCAGAGATTGAGAGAGAAAGAGAGAGAGAAAGAGAGTTTGTGAAAGAGATAGAAACATAGAGAGGAACATATACAGAGAAAGTAGAGGTCTGGCGGCGACTTCGAAAGAATAAATGTAATGTGTAACCTTAAAGAAAGTAGGAAGTGAATTGAGTGACAGGTGGATTGCTAGAAATAATAGCCAATGCACCACCAACTCGCCCCTATCCCTCATTCCGTTTTCGGAAAATATTGGGTTGTCCGGAAAGTTCGTGCCGATTTTTAAAGGAAAGAAAAAGGTCAATAAATACTTGCCATTATATTTTTTATATTATATTTTCAATCAAACAAATATGAACCATTTTGTTGTACAATGCGTCTCCATTTTTTCTTTAACTTGAATATACCCTCTTCCCAGAATTGTTGTGGTTTCATGGCAAATAAGTCAAAAGGTAAGCTACTATAAATCGGCACGAACTTTCCGGACAACCCAATAATTACACAGTTATCTCCAGAATGGTCAAATTAATTTAAATGACACGAAAAACCTGAAATATCAATTTTATTTAGTGTTTCCAACGGTCAACGTACAAACTTTGCTTTTTATAAGAATATAGATCGATAGACAAATAGATAAGATGTATGTGTGTGTAAGATATATGTGTGCGTGCGCTTGTGCGTGTATGCATGTGTGTGAGTGTCTGTGTTATTTAAAGGTGCATATCTTCGTGGTTAGGGTATTTAGATCACAATTCTATGGTTGGGAGGGTTACTTTCTGGGTGCAAGCCCATGGTCATTCATAACCGATGGGGTGGGGTGGGGGGTCTCCTCAATGTGCCTTTTCGTATTCGAGATTCTCTCTCCCCCTCATCACCATTTTATGAGCGGTGTTGGTTAATCTAGGTCCCCGTAACTTAGCAGTTCGGAAATAGAGAGGAGGATAAAATAAGTAGCAAATTTCTTAAAGACACAAAAAAATGCTACGTTCGATTTGCTCGACTAGACTATCGAAGACGGTGCTCCAGCTTGACCACACACCAATGAGTGAAAGACATAACAGTTAAAACTCTCACTCAAGGTTGGACACACGTACAGCGCTCCACGTCTACATCGAGGTCACATCACTCAACCAAATTCTGCTTCGTTTTCAGAACATCATAAATCTCTGCTCTATTTAATTTTATTATGAAACACATCAAGCAAAGTATGCTTCCTGTAAACTTTAAACGAAACCCCGGAAAATATTTCCAAGAAATTCTTGATCACAAGTGAGACATTTACGGAGATGGATTTTAAAACATACATCCATCATTATATAAGATTTAATGAGCAATACCACATGTCGCTGTATATACGAGGTTATGTGTTTATGGATGTATATGTGTGCGTGCGTATATATGTATATGAATGTGTATATATATATATATATATATATATATACATATTATGTGTGTGTATATATATATATATATATATAAACACACACATATATATATACATGTGTGTGTGTATATATATATATATATACACACACATATATATATATATACATATATACATATACATATTATGTATATATATATATATATATATATATATACACACACACACACACACGTGTGTATATAAATATACGTAATGATGAATGCATATATATGTATATATTATACATATATATACAAATATATACATTTATGTGTAGGTGTGTATGCGTTCATATATTATGCGTACTTGAAGGTTCATATGTATGTATATACATGCATATATCTATCTATCTATCTATCTATCTATCTCCCTGTCTGTCTGTCTCCGTCTCTGTTTTTCTTTGTATGTATATATATACATATATATATATATATATATATATATATATATATATATATATATATATATATACACATATAGTGTAGGCGTTGTGAGTGTGAAGTGTGTTTCTGCCTCGATTTCATGTTCCTCCAACAATGACCGCGTTTCTTCATTCATCTTGCGTAGTTTCTAAATTACCAATATTAAATGCGTACCCCATAATACCACCACAACAACAGCAACAACACCAACGGCACCAGCAGAGCCAGCATCTAACACACCACCAACACCTCTACCACCAGTAACATCACCAACACCAACACCACTACCACACGTACCACCA
>NW_026355894.1:0-719 GCF_001194135.2 Octopus bimaculoides | reverse complement strand
ATATATATATAATATATGTATATATAAATGAACGCATATATGTGTGTGCTTATGTGTGTGTATTTATGTATGTAGGCAAACATGCATACGTTTGTATGTATATGTGTATCTATGCAAATGTTAATGCGATTACTTACAATTTTTATTTCCATGTAAGTATGTGTGTGTGTTTGTGTGTGTTTGTGTATCTTTGTTTGTGTGTGTGTGTGTGTTCGTATGGGTACGAATATGTTTCTATACTCATATATGTACTTCTTTATATACTTTTACAAATATGTATGCTTTTGGGAATATATATATAACTCAACACATACAATGATATCCTTTTGCGATATATTTGTATATATATATATAAATACATATATATATATATATATACTCACACACACGCACACACGCACACACACACAAATATTTGCATACTACATACTTATATGCACACACACACACACACACACACACACACATTTGTCTCAGTTCGTATTTCTTAACTGTTCCAGCAATGTGATCTGGCGGGTGTACGTTAGTACGAGTTTGAGTATGTAGCTGCAATTGTTTGTGCTTATATCTGTTTCTATATATGTATGGGCGCTACATTATTCATCTTCCTTCTATGATCTATCCGTCTCATAAAATGCACACAAAAATATTCGCAAATGTAGGTTTGATATATTCTTTAATGAACATTATTATCATTATTATTAATATTATTATTATTA
>NW_026355891.1:0-968 GCF_001194135.2 Octopus bimaculoides | reverse complement strand
GATAAGTCCTGAGGTCAATTTCTTCCACTAAAACTGTTTAAGGTGGTGCTGAAGCATGGCCACAGTAAAATGAGTAAAAGAATAACAGAATTACTTATGATAGGATAGTGTGAATGGCAAAAAGTTAATTAGCTTAATTTTTGAGAGCATTTCATTGGGAGTCTAGCTCCCTCTTATTCGTAAGAGGTAAAATTCCAAATCCTTGTTCTTGTACGAAGAAGTTTTCTTTCAAAAACAATTCTTTTTTTTTTTTTTGCTTCTTACATTCGACTGCAAATAAAATTACGACGTGTAACCCCGCGGTTATCGACGATACCTTTAGCTTGTTTCACTGATTTAAACTTACTATATTCAACTTTTAGTGTAATATATTACTTTTTTCTTTTAATCAATATATTATGGTAGACCGTTACGAAGTAACAAGTACTACCTTTTGTCAGTTTTAGCACATTTATTTTTCATCGATGTTTTAGCAGGTTTTATCGTCGATTTATGCAATCACTTTGGGGTTGTTTCAGGAGAACGATAAACATGTGTTGCTTCAACGAAACCGGATGTATATATATATATCTTCCGAAACCGGAAGTATATATATCTTCCGAAACCAGAAATATATATAGATATACTCTTTTACTTGTTTCAGTCATTTGACTGCGGCCATGCTGGAGCACCGCCTTTAGTCGAGCAAATCGACCCCAGGATTTATTCTTTGGTAGCCTAGTACTTATTCTATCGGTCTCTTTTTGCCAAACCGCTAAGATACGGTGACGTAAACACACCAGCATCGGTTGTCAAGTGATGGTGGGGGGACAAACACAGACACACAAACACATATCTATATATATACATATATACGACGGGCTTCTTTTAGTTTCGTCGACCAAATCCAATCACAAAGCTTTAGGCGGCCCTAGGCTGTAGTAGAAGACACTAGCCCAAGGTGCCACACAGTGGGACTGAACCCTGAA
>NW_026355890.1:0-270 GCF_001194135.2 Octopus bimaculoides | reverse complement strand
AGACGAAATACTGCTAAGCATTTCGCCCGGTGTGCTAACAGTTCTGCCAGATCGCCGCCATTTATATGTATGTGTGAGTGTATATATGTGTACACATGTATGTATGTATATGAGTGTAGGACTGTGTCCGGTGCATAAATGTGGCTTTCATGCACATGTCCCCTTCATTTATATGGATATGCATATATATCTGCGGGTGCAGGTGCATGATAGGAGGATGTAAACGTCAAAGACTTTCCGTATTCCCGAGCGTCATACTAATACATCCTT
>NW_026355889.1:0-414 GCF_001194135.2 Octopus bimaculoides | reverse complement strand
TGTGGACACACGCGTATGAAATGATACGTATATAAATATGTGTTTATGGCATATGCGTATGCTCTAAGTATATTGATGTTAATGTATATGTATACACACACACACATATGTATATATACACATACATAATATATTTGTGTTTGTATATAAATGTATGTACCTGTGTGTATACGTATATCAAGAAAGAGTTTATTATGATCATTATCATATATATATAAAATATATAATATATAGTATGTAATATATAATATATATGTATATATGCTAATATAAATATTTATAACTTGATCAGTATTTTTAAGTATATACACAAGGTTAGTGTTTATATACGTATAAATATATTTATATGTTTATATATTTGTGTATATCATTATACATTATGTGTATATACGTATATATATATATATATATATA
>NW_026355888.1:0-253 GCF_001194135.2 Octopus bimaculoides | reverse complement strand
CTTCCATAGGGTATCATTTACTATAGTGCCTGTCTGAAGACAAAGTGATGGTTCTGACATAGACAGACATTTGTTTTCAAAATAGGAGACGTGAAATCGATCATTTACGTTCCAGGTACAATTTTACAAGACATGATACGAAACAGTGATCCAATTATCATTGAATCTAGTCATTATGAAAATCATACACCTTACACAGACAAAAGTATATACACAGTGTTACAGAAGTTGGTTACCTCAACTTTTACTACCT
>NW_026355887.1:0-251 GCF_001194135.2 Octopus bimaculoides | reverse complement strand
TGTATATATATATATATATATGCATATATATATAAATATATGCATATATACATATATAAATATATGTAAATATGTATAAATATATATACATATATATACACACAAATATTCAATTACACATGCACATTTTACAGACATGTACACATTATATGCTACAATACATTATATATATGTATGTATATATATATATATATATATATGTGGGCTACGCCCGAAACGTCATACACTCTCTCTTTCCTTTCCTGAGCGTC
>NW_026355886.1:0-296 GCF_001194135.2 Octopus bimaculoides | reverse complement strand
TATATATATATATATATATATACATATATATGTATATGTGTATTTCTATGCATGTATCTATGTCTGTATATATTAAGTATGTATGTATGTATGTGCGTATACATGTATATATTATGTTTGTATGTTTGTACGTTTGTGTGTTTGTACGTATCCATGTATGCATGTATGTATGCATGCATGTACGTATGCATGCTTGTATGTATGCATGCATGTATGTATGCATGCATGTTAGTACGTAGGAAATTTGTATGTGTGTATGTACGTATGTATGTACGTATGTATGTACGTATGTATGT
>NW_026355885.1:0-263 GCF_001194135.2 Octopus bimaculoides | reverse complement strand
TATATATGTACATGCATATATATGTGTGTATGTATATGTGCATATCTAACTTTCTTTTATCTGTCTCTGTATACACACACACACGCGCGCGCATATATATCACTATTTACTATATATTACAGTATAGCATAAATATTCTTCCTTTGTCCATCTGTTTCCTTTCCTCTTCCTCCCCTTATATATTTACATAAATGCAAACGAACAGACAAACAGACAGGCAGGTAGATAGACAGACAGACAGGCAGGTAGATAGACAGACAGAC
>NW_026355884.1:0-342 GCF_001194135.2 Octopus bimaculoides | reverse complement strand
GTATATATATATGCATATATATATATATACATATATATATATATATACGTATATATATATATGCATATATATATATATACATATATATATATACGTATATATATATATATATGCATATATATATATATGTATATATATATATATATGCATATATATATATATATGCATCTATATATACATATATATATACGTACGTATAATATATATATACTTATATATATATATATATATATATATGCATATATATATACATATATATATACGTACGTATAATATATATATACTAATTTCTACACGGTGGTACATCAGCATGGCCGCAGCTCTGAGCTGAAACTTTGAAAT
>NW_026355883.1:0-346 GCF_001194135.2 Octopus bimaculoides | reverse complement strand
GTTTATATATGTGGCAGATGAGGGCGGTTACGTACCGATTGGGTACTGAAACTGTGTGGTTGTTTCCTTACATTTTCCTGCAGACAGGACGTGAAATGGATGTGCAAGAACGGTCTATAGAACTCTTATTATGCAGATGTATATTTGGGTCTTGATATTTGTAATATCAGGAAGTACTCAGTTATGCAAAGAGCACATTTTGTGTGCCAGTGATATACCGTATAAACCTGACCAGAATTTTATATTTGATGTCATTTGGTATTGTTTTATTTTTCTGATAGTTCAGAGACTCGCGTCGCGAGGGAACGCATGTTTCAACCAGCCAGACAATACATATATACATACA
>NW_026355882.1:0-489 GCF_001194135.2 Octopus bimaculoides | reverse complement strand
TATTATTATTATTATTATTATTATTATTATTATTATTATTAAAGATGTTGGGTGAAGAACGAAATAATATTGATAAATTGAACAATGATTAAAATATTTGTGTCTTGTTTGGTTTGGGGTTTATTTCTCTAAATTAGTGCTATAAAATATATGTAAATAATAATAATAATAATAATAACAACAACAACAGCAACAACCACAATGATAATAATAATAATAATAATAATAATAATAATAATAATAATCCTTCTACTCTAGTCACGTGGCCTGAAATTTTGGGGGCAAGTGGGATTGCTTGTCGATTGCTTCGACTCCAGTGTTCAACTGGTACTTCTTTTATGGACTACGAAAGGATGAAAGGTGGAATTTGAACTAAGAACGTAAGGACGGACGAAATGCCGCTATGGGCATTTTACCCAGCTTGCTAACGATTCTACCAGTTCGCAGCATTAATAATAATAATAATAATAATAATAATAATAATAATAA
>NW_026355881.1:0-359 GCF_001194135.2 Octopus bimaculoides | reverse complement strand
ATATATATATATATGCACATATATATATATATATATATGAATATATATATGTATGTATGTATATATGCTGCTGATGATAGGTGTTTTACACACACACACTCATGCAAGTATGTATATACGTGTGCATGTGTGTCTGTGTATGTATGTGTGTGTATGTATGTATGAGTGTGTATGTATTTCTGTGTGTGTGTGTGTGTGTGTGTGTAAGTTTATCACCAAACCTTGAACTTACAAAGTGGGCTTTGTCTTTTCTGTAATGTTAATAAAATGAAGTGGTTATAGGCAGAAGACAATAGAATTCATTGTATGATGTGTAAAACTCATACAAGATAAACACATATATACATGTATGTACGTAT
>NW_026355880.1:0-268 GCF_001194135.2 Octopus bimaculoides | reverse complement strand
ATATATATATATATATGTATATATGTATGTATGTATGTATGTATGTATTTCTTTTTGGAATCATATGTCTCAAAGCACATACATAAATCTATAAACCACAGACTATGGAACCTGGTGGGACTCTTGGCCTTGCCAGCTATTGTCAAACTGTCCAATCACTGCCAACAGGAAAACAGTCATTAAATGATGATGATGATGATAATGTGCATGCATGCACGCACACACACACGGACACACACACCATACACACATGCACACACACACACAC
>NW_026355879.1:0-273 GCF_001194135.2 Octopus bimaculoides | reverse complement strand
AGTAATAAATAATACTTTTTAAACATTAATAATTATATGTCATACAAAAGTCAAATGGTCCTCGCTGGGACAGAACCTTGGCTGTTTGCCTTCCTTTGGCAATACGCCAGGTGAAATCTGTCAGCGATGGCGATTTCCTTAATGTTTTTTTTTGTTTGTGTGTCATATATCTTTTATTTTCTATGGATGGTTGGTTTCTTATTTACAAGTTGCCAGTTCAAATGACCTAAATTATTACTTGTGTCAATCTGGATGATATATATATATATATAT
>NW_026355878.1:0-291 GCF_001194135.2 Octopus bimaculoides | reverse complement strand
CATTCGTTTTCAATTCCTTGTATAGTGCTTTATCTTTGCAATCTTTCATCTTACACAGGTCTGACCGTTTTACTTCCAATAATAGCGGTTCTGTGGCATTTTTTCCATACCATGCTATGTTGTTTCTTCTGCTCTAATGCTGTGTTCGTATCCAATAAGCCCACTTCCCTCTTTTTTTCTTGGTACATACGGTCTGTCTTTATCACTTTCTGGGTGGAGTTAACCATATATAGTTAACAACTCTTCCTTGTCTTTCTGTCTAAGCTGTTTAGTTCGTCTACTGTCCATGCG
>NW_026355877.1:0-313 GCF_001194135.2 Octopus bimaculoides | reverse complement strand
TCATCCTTTCCCTTTACTTTCCTCTTCTCTCTCTATTCAATAGCTCTCCTTTATAACCATGTCCATGTACTTCTCTGTCTGTCTGTCTGTCTGTCTGTCTGTCTGTCTATTTGCCTGTCTGTCTGATGATGATGATAATGATGATGATGATGATGATTTCAAATGTTTACCACAAGGACAGCTTGTGTGGGGAGGAGGAGATTAAGTCGATTACATCGACACCAGTATGCAGCTGGTACTTACTTATTTAATCGACCCCCCACCCCCGAAAGGATGAAAGGCAAAGTCAAACTCGGCGGAATTTGAACTCAGA
>NW_026355876.1:0-223 GCF_001194135.2 Octopus bimaculoides | reverse complement strand
CAAGTTCTCCATATAGCATCTGCTTAGGAATCCTGCTGTCCTTCATTCTAATAGGGTGTCCAGTATAACGTAACCAGTGCTTGTGCACCATCGCCTCAATACTCAAGATATCAGCTGTCCTCAGGACCTGTGTGTCTGGAATTTTTGCGGTCCAGCCAACATTGAGAATGTGCCTGAGACATCTCCGATGAAAGCGTTCAAGGACCCTTACCTGACGTTTGTA
>NW_026355875.1:0-280 GCF_001194135.2 Octopus bimaculoides | reverse complement strand
GTGATCCTTTCTAACAATTCACGTAAGAGTCCGACGGTTCCTATCTGAAAGTTTTGGTTCTCTTCCAGAGTTTTGTTTGGATGAGGAGGTTCTTCCCTCTTTCTCAAATGCTGTCATTACTTTCGAGACAGTACTTGTTGATACATCGATCATTTCGGTTGTTTTCGTTACGCTACCGCCTGCCATACGAGTACCAACAATTTGACTTTTTGAAAGTCCGATAGATCTGTATTTTAATGAATTTTAATTACCTTTTTCTGATGATGTCTGAAAAGAAACT
>NW_026355874.1:0-275 GCF_001194135.2 Octopus bimaculoides | reverse complement strand
ATTATAGAATGATAGATAAAACGAGTGAATAGAGAGAACGTTATAAAGTGTGAAGGAGAAGAAAGCTAAATATATTAAGTACTTGAGTATATGTTTGTTAACAATATTGAAGATTAATAAAATATATTATATCAACTTCCATTTAATTCCATCTCAAATTTTTACGTTTTCAATATTTGCTTAAATATACGGTCAATACTTATTACGTAGACATAATCAGAACGTACATATTACCAAAAACTACATATAGATAATCTACATGATACCCAAGCACA
>NW_026355873.1:0-214 GCF_001194135.2 Octopus bimaculoides | reverse complement strand
TATATATATATATATATATATATATATATATATAATATATAATATATATGCATATTTTGCATACATATATGCATATATATATACATGCATATATACATATAGATATACATATATATATTTATACATTCATATATATATACTCATATATATACAGTTATATATATATATAGATATAGATATATACATATATACATAGATACGTATATATATATAT
>NW_026355872.1:0-211 GCF_001194135.2 Octopus bimaculoides | reverse complement strand
AAAGTAAAGGTAAAAAAATGATGATAAAGGAGGTTTACAAAAGTGGAAAAATTCAAAAGTTCATATATATATATGTATGTATGTAAGTATGTATATGTTGTTGAATGCTTGAAATGAGGAGTATATAGACAGCCGACAACTGATGAAGGTTCCTTTCTCTGCATTTACTTGTCCTGTTTTCCATTTTTCTCTCGTTGTTTGCATATTTCAT
>NW_026355871.1:0-1563 GCF_001194135.2 Octopus bimaculoides | reverse complement strand
ACACTCCTCTCCATACACTTTCTGCAATTTTGTGTAGGCTTCTGAGCAGGCATCACCATGACAGCTTTCTCTGTCATGATCAATGTGACGATCACACTCTACACACCTTCCTTCCAAGCACTTCTGTAGACAGAGGAAGTGAGCTAGAACGTTATATATTGATTAAATGTTTATTAGTTACAATTTTGTTAAATGTCTGTAACCATGTCTTATTTATTATCACAGAGAAGGAGAGCTTGATAAGAGCTTGAAATCATTCCGAAAGGAAAGGAAGATTGAAGTCATACGAGGTAATACGAAATACATTACTTCTTGTGCATCTGTTTTGAAATTACCTTAATGCAATTATTCTGGAGGCTGACACGTGTTACACGTAGCACATGTTTATTCTCTGAAAACTAATCGTTTTCATTCCCTCTCTTTTTTTAGCTAATGTCATCTATCGTTGTCCATATTTTATAAACAAATGTTTCGATTGAGCAGACGATAATTAAATGCATTAAAGCTCATACGTTAAGCAAGGATATATTAAAAACTAAGAATACGTAAACAAACTACTCACTGTTCGCTGTCCAATCAGTGACATAGGCCGAGTTTTTTTTTTACCAATAGAGAATATTTACATTTCTTTCATTTCACTTCAGTTCAAAGGTCTATCTATTTGTATATGTATTAATATATTATGTTGGCAACTAAGTTCCTGCCGTTTTTTTAAATTTTAATTCTTTAAAAGATTTAATAAAAAGTAACAACTAATTAATCAATAATGTATTCACACTTGTTGTTTACAACTTCTTCCCAACGTTCAACAAGATTTTCAATACCTCGTTAGTAGAAATCACACGATTTCGACTAGAAAAATTGATCCAACCAAGCTCTCAATTCTGCATCAGTATTGAACGAAACTCTGCGCATAGCATTTGAAAGAGATCGAAAGAGGTGGAAATCCGTTGGTGCCAAATGAGGAGAGTACGGCGGGTGTAGCAGCACTTCCTAGCCATGCGTTTGAATGGCTTCTTTGATCATATTGGCGATATGAGGGTGAGCATTGTCGTGCAGCAGAACAACTCCATGCTGCCGATTAGGTCTTTTCTCTTGAATAGCCACGTTGAGTCATTCCATCTGTTGAACATAGAGTTCCGTGTTGACCGTTTGGTTCTGTTCAAGCAATTCGTAATGGATAATTCCTTCCCAGTCCCACCATACGTACAACATCGTTTTATGCGGATGAAGATCTTGTTTCAGGCTCGGTGTCTCTTGTTTACTGGGGACGAACAAGCAAACCAGCAGAGATTGTGGCTCGTTGATTTTTGTTGTTGTCACTTAAAGCATGCGGAACCCATGCTCCACACTTCTGAACATTTCCCATCGAGTGAGGATGCTTCTCTATAGTAGTGTGGGAGCATTCCATTTTCTCTGCCCTGTCTGTTCCCTTGTCGTTTGATGAGAATTTTCATGCAAAAGTTGGTTTAATCGCTCTTCATCGAACTCAAATGGATGGCCAGAACGAGGACAAAATTTCCATTTTTGAACTTGGCATACCAATCATGAGCGGTTCTTTCA
>NW_026355870.1:0-266 GCF_001194135.2 Octopus bimaculoides | reverse complement strand
ACACACACACACACACACACACACACATGTCCATATGTATTTCCAGCCCTGGAATATACCCCGTTGTCGGATAACACGTGGTAGCCAAATAATGACATAAGATCTCTTAAACGCACATTATGAGGTTTTTACCCAAATTATACTAAATATACATATACATGTGACATATTTACATATATGTATGTAAATATGTATACTTAAATATACATATTTATATACATATATGTAAATATGTATGTATGTATGTATGTATGTATGTATGTATG
>NW_026355869.1:0-439 GCF_001194135.2 Octopus bimaculoides | reverse complement strand
CTTCATCAATACGATATTCCAGTAGTAAATTCGACCATGCTAGCAAACTGCATGCATGAACGAGTGAACAGTCTACATCGACACACACCTGAAAGCATAACCGAATCTACCTCGGCCAGCCAGTCCACTATCCTTCCTTAAGAAATTACCACCATGTGCGTCACAAGCAATACCGCAGAGAATCTGCGTTTACTGACAGGGAGTGAATAATAATTACAAATTAAAAGGGTAAAGGTTTATCAATTTATTAATTTATTAATAAATCAACAATTAATAATTTTTAAATATTTGCTGATCCCTTAATTATGTTTATAAATGTATATGAACTTTTAAATAAGTTCTCCACCGATAATGGTGCTTACATACCGAAGGGCTTGTTAAAAATCATCAATTGTTGATTTATTAATAAGTTAATAAATTGATAAACCTTTACCCTTTT
>NW_026355868.1:0-232 GCF_001194135.2 Octopus bimaculoides | reverse complement strand
TAGGCGCAGGCGTGGCTTTGTGGTAAGAAGCTTGCTTCACAACGACATGGTTCCGGGAACAGTCCCACTGTGTGACACCTAGTGCCTTCTACTATAGCCTCGGGCCGACCAAAGCCTTGTGAGTGGATCTGGTAGTCGGAAACTGAAAGAAGCCCGTCGTATGTATATGTGTGTTTGTGTTGTATATATATATATACATATATATATATATATATGGGAGAATTTACGAAAA
>NW_026355867.1:342-541 GCF_001194135.2 Octopus bimaculoides | reverse complement strand
GTGTGGGTGTATGTACATGCATGTGTTTACACATGTGTAAGTGTATGTATCTCTTTAGATATGTGCATGTATGCGCATATATGTGTATCTGTGCATGTGTGTGTGTGTGTGCATATGTGTTTATATGGGTGTGCATATATATATATGTCTGCATATATATGTATATAGATCTGTATGTTTGTATGTGTGTGCATGCATG
>NW_026355867.1:0-176 GCF_001194135.2 Octopus bimaculoides | reverse complement strand
GTGCATGTGTTTATATGTGCATGTGCACATCTGCATATATGTGTGTGTATATATATATATGTCTGTGCATATATGTATATAGATCTGTATATTTATATGTGTGTGCATGCATGCATGTGTGTGTACATATTCAGACGTGTGTATTTGTATATACATGTGTATGAGTGTGTGTGTGC
>NW_026355866.1:0-202 GCF_001194135.2 Octopus bimaculoides | reverse complement strand
TTTCTTTATTTTTCTCTTTTGCCCACTGGTCATTTCTCCCCGCATTTATTTTAGAAGCAATATCATTAAAGTGAACGTTTGCCAGTGGTTACGTTGTATAAATACGTGTGCGTTCTACATTACGTGGATTTTCTTAAAAGACGTTGTCAGACAACGTCAGTGATACCATCAATCTAACCCCTGTCCTAAGTCTATATATAAA
>NW_026355865.1:0-258 GCF_001194135.2 Octopus bimaculoides | reverse complement strand
TCTATCTATATCTGTCTCCCTCTCCGTCTTTGTCTATTTGTCTGTCTGTCTGTCTGTTTGTCTCTCTCTCACTCTCTCTCTCTCTATATATATATATGTGAAATAGCTGTCCAGTCGTGTCCAAAAAGACCATCGCTAACTATGAAAACAATACGTGCGTATGTATATGTTTACGTGTGTATGTATCTATCTATCTATCTATCTATATTCATGCATACATTTATGTATATCTATGTCTCTCTCTCCCTCTCTATATAT
>NW_026355864.1:0-261 GCF_001194135.2 Octopus bimaculoides | reverse complement strand
TTTCTGCTACCGTAAAGATCTCCCAGATAGTAACACACTTTTTTACGTAGGTATACATACATCCATACACACATATATATATATATACATATACATGCATATATACATATACATACATATACATGCATATATACATATACATACATATACACACACATACATATGTGCACATATGTATACAGACAAATATCCACATACACACACACACACACACATATATATATATCAAAATAAGCAACAGGATATCCAGAGGTGATGTAG
>NW_026355863.1:0-472 GCF_001194135.2 Octopus bimaculoides | reverse complement strand
TTCGAGCATGTGTGTGTGTGTGTGTGTGTGTGTGTGTGTGAAGGGGTGCTGAAAAGTTCCTGGCTTTAATGGTAACACGAAAGGCCTCGTTGGAGGCCAAATCTTCCGGGTTCTTTTATAGGGCTTAGAAAACCTGAAGGATTGCTACAGTTTATATTCTCTTTTACCCAAAGCCAGGACTTTTTCTGCATCTCATCGTATATATACCCACACAAGTAATTCCCAGGAGTGCCTCCGGATTTAAACATCCCCTGGTTTCTTGGATTCTTCAGACTACCCCTGAAATATTGAAGCAATCCTATCATTTACCTATATATATATATATATATTATATATATATGTGTGTGTGTATAGGTGCAGGAGTGACTGTGTGGTGAGTAGCTTGCTTACCAATGACATGGTTCTGGGTTCAGTCCCACTGCACTTTCTTTTTGAATAACCTTGTATATATGTATATGTTTGTGTATCTGTG
>NW_026355862.1:1651-2405 GCF_001194135.2 Octopus bimaculoides | reverse complement strand
GGTTGGTGTTAGGAAGGGCATCCAGCTGTAGAAACACTGCCAAATCGGACTGGAGTCTGTGCAGCCTTCCAACGTGCCAGCCCTGGTCGAACCATCCAGCCCATGCCAGCATGGACAATGGATGATGATGATGATGATGATGATAAGTGATGAACTGTCACGCAGTTTCCATCTGCCAAAATCACTCCCAAAGCATTGGTTGGTCTGAGACTATTGTAGAAAACACTTGCTCAAAGTGCTGTATGGTAAGATTAGACCCAAAGTGAGATACTTGCCAAGCACACTCCTTAAACAATGTCATGCCTGCACTTACACATTTAAAAAACATATTTCTGAATTTACATGCAGATATAATTTTCTTGCACAGAAATCATTGGATCAAATCATACCAAAATCTCTAAAAGAGGAGTTCCAGTTGATCTGATTAATGGAATAGCCTGCTCTTGAAATTAATGTGCAAGTGGTTGAGTACTCCACAGAAATGTGTACTCTTAACATAGTTCTCGGAGTGATTTTTAGTGTGATACAGACTGTGACAGACCTGGCCCTTTGAATTACAGGTGCTACTCATTTTTGCCAGCTGAGTGGACTGGAGTGAAATAAAGTGTCTTGGTCAAAACAAAACATGCTGCCTGGAACTGAACTCACAACATTCCAGTCATGAACCAAATACTCGAACCGTTAGGTTACATGCTTTCACTAGGCAATAAATCATCCTCATCATTATGATCATCATGATCCTCATCATCATCAT
>NW_026355862.1:1254-1445 GCF_001194135.2 Octopus bimaculoides | reverse complement strand
AGGGCCAGTCAGGCAGTACTGGCATCGACCCTGCTTGAATGGTGCTTTTTTACATGCCACCAGCACAGGTGCCAATTACGCAGTACTGTCATTGGCCATGACGACTTCACTTGCCTCAACAGGTCTTCACTAGTGCAGTTTATTGCCCAATGATTGAAGGGTACTCATAAATGGGCCAGTTATGCTGCACT
>NW_026355862.1:1131-1243 GCF_001194135.2 Octopus bimaculoides | reverse complement strand
TGGTTATGGTCTCACTTGGCTTGCCAGGTCTTCTCACGCACAGCATATCTCCAAAGGTCTTGGTCACTTGTCATCGCCTCGATGAAGCCCAACGTTCGAAGGTCGTGCTTCA
>NW_026355862.1:918-1121 GCF_001194135.2 Octopus bimaculoides | reverse complement strand
TGAAGCCCAACGTTCGAAGGTCGTGCTTCACCACCTCATCCCAAGTCTTCTTGAGTCTACCTCTTCCACAGGTTCCCTCTACCAGATGTAAATAAATGATTAAAGAATCAGAGAATTAATAAATGTATTTAACTCACGTGATGTACAATTAACTTCATCAGAATTATCAAAACAATTATCATGCTGGTTACAGACTCTGTAAT
>NW_026355862.1:0-884 GCF_001194135.2 Octopus bimaculoides | reverse complement strand
GGTAGGCGGGCATTCTTCTGGTGGTTCATATTCAGTATGATTAATGCATGTTCTGAGATCAACGTCCAACTTCATACCATACGGACAATCACAATGGCGACCCAGGTGCCCATGGAGAATGTCTTGTGTCATAGGTACGGCGAAACAAAAATGAGTACAATCTCCATTTCTTCGAATGCATGGATTTGAAGCTAAGAAAAAGATGGAAAATGAAAAAGAAATAGTAAAAAAAAAATAAATAAAACAAAAGAACAGGTTGTGATATAAATAATAAAATATATTTGAAGCACATAAGATGCACTTTTTTTTTCAAAGAATTGTCTCAAAAATTCATCCTGGGTCCTACAAGTTGGGCTTTCTATAAGCTTTACTGTACTAAAATCATTTTGCTTGAATATGCGTTACTGAGCTGGGGCATATAATATAAGCATGTGCCTTTTATGCCATCAAATATGGTGAGTTTTTAGAGGGTGGAATGCAGTGTAACTGAATGAAGAAATGCCCACCTTAAAGGAGATACAGTGAAGTATTATCGTTCATCTGTCTACACTCAGCAATGTGTGTAATTATACAAAAGGCTAATGAGAATTTATTTAATCTAGACATAAGGCTGTCCCAATAAACGTTTTAATTGAATGAAACATTCTATTCTTTTATTCTTTTACTTGTTTCAGTCATTTGACTGGGGCCGTGCTGGAGCACAGCCTTTTTGTTAAAGAAATCGAGCCCTGAGCTTATTCGTTGTAAACCTGGTACATATTCTATCAGTCTCTTCTGCCAAACCACTAAATTATGGGGACATAATCACATCAACATCAGTTGTCAGGTGATGGTGGGGTGACAAATACAGACACAAAGACACACAAATACACACACACACACAC
>NW_026355861.1:0-396 GCF_001194135.2 Octopus bimaculoides | reverse complement strand
CTCGCTCGCTCGCTCTCTCGCTCTTTACGATCTGTGTTCAAACGATGCCGAGGTCGATTCCGTCTTTCACTAAGGTCGAATATAAAATGACCTTACCTCTTCGCCAAATATTTCGGACTCTTGTGCCTATGTAACAAATCGATACTGATCAAAGTTCTTTTCACTTCGTTGAACTTTTACATTTTCATTCGGCATGTTTCTCCATTTCGTATTTTACATGTAACCTTTGTGAAATTTTAGCTTCGTGTTTTGGCGGTATTTTCTTTTTTGGTTTGTTTTGTTTGTTTTGGTGGGGGGGGGTTCTTTTTGCTTTTTATTTCTTTTCGTTCTTTTCCATTTCGTTGTCTTCTTCGATTTCTTTTTCTCTTCTTTTTTTTTTTTTACTTTGACATTCAT
>NW_026355860.1:537-794 GCF_001194135.2 Octopus bimaculoides | reverse complement strand
CGAAAGGGAGCACGTGTAGAGTTCTACATATTACATTCAGTGTATCCTTTTAAATGTCTTCAATCTGGCGCGCTAAGCCCGGAAATAATTTTAATTTATCGGTTTGAGAACATTATTATATTAAATTTATTAATGAGGGTAGAAATTGATATTAATCAATTAGAACCAGTGGTCTAGCATATTAAAAAAATCTTGCCCTTTTACAGTCTGTTGTGTCGCTAAAGTTTTACTGAGAACATATAATTTTTTCGTGGTTA
>NW_026355860.1:0-527 GCF_001194135.2 Octopus bimaculoides | reverse complement strand
TATAGGAGTCCACTTTTGCTGGTCATTCCTCTTATTTTTGTATGTAATATAATTTTAATCTTCGGATTTTTTTAATATGCTAGACCACTGGTTCTAATTGATTAATATCAATTTCTATCCTCATTAATAAATTTTATATAATAATGTTCTCAAACCGATAAATTAGCTGCAAAAATTTATTAACTGCAGAATTATTTCCGGACTTAGCGCGCCAGATTGAAAGCATTTGAAAGGATACACTGAATGTAATTTGTAGAACTCTACACGTGCTCCCTTTCGGGTGGACGTCTTGTGTCTAGTTCTGGAAATTATATTGCAAATCGACAGACTACGCTGACGATCCTGCAGATATTTACTTATGTAAATTATAACAGGTGAAACCATGGTACGTAGGTTAATCGTTTTTTTATTTAGTATTTTTTCATTTGTCTTGCCCTTTTACAGTCTGTTGTGAAGCTAAATTTTTACTGAGAACATTTTTTTTCTTGGTTAGATGATTCGGCATCTATTTCTAGCATATAGGAGTC
>NW_026355859.1:0-508 GCF_001194135.2 Octopus bimaculoides | reverse complement strand
ACACCACCTGTCCTCGTCTGTTGTTTTTTTTTTTCGTACATTCTCCCATACATATGTATGTATATAATTATTATTTTCATACACTATATATATATTCAGTATCATCTGGATAATAACCTTATAACATGCATTTCAAAGCTTCTCTCAAAGCTACTCACCTAATGATTTGGAAATATACAGCTGTTACTGGATCATATTTATATAGTAATTATGTAATATTATGTGTAATATGGAAAACTCAGCAATGCTTAACCATTTTCTCACACCGTCTCTGATGAAGGGATGTAATAAATATCCCGGAAACAGCTGTAAGACCTTCTATTTATAAATGTTCTAAAATCTTCATAGCTCATTCTGAAAAAATTTTTTTACATATACACATGCTGATATATGACCTACATTGGACTCCTTATTCGCATAATCACCGAACCTGGAGTTTAACTATAGTCTGTCCATAACACTTACTCAGCATTGCCTGACACCTTTGGGTCTTATTGACACCATTACC
>NW_026355858.1:0-452 GCF_001194135.2 Octopus bimaculoides | reverse complement strand
ATATATATATATATATATATATATGCAGGCATCCCCAATTTTATGGCTATCTCAGGTTACAGGATTTCATGCTTACGGAAATTGTTAAGTATGACCATTAATTTTGGATGTGGTCTGAAATTTCACCCTTACAGAAACTCGGATTGCCAGTTATAAATTGTTAATAAATTAAAACTACACTTTCTTCTACGCTCAATTGCCACACACATTTTAGTTAAAAATCAAAGTATATATTTAACGATTTGAAAAATTATCATCACATTACACACATGTATATATAATGTACATAATGTGACTATGTATGTATGTATGTATGTATGTATATATATATATATATATATATATATATATAGCGCTAACAGCACCGTCCGAGCGTGATCATTGCCAGAGCAGCTGTCAGGCTTTCGTGCCAATGGCACGTAAATAGCACCATTTGAGCAAGATCATTACCA
>NW_026355857.1:0-454 GCF_001194135.2 Octopus bimaculoides | reverse complement strand
TAATAATTATAATAACAACAACAACAACAACATCAGAAAATACCTTAGGAATGGGAACTTAGGTTCGAAATTTCCCCAAGACGCCTGATGAAGGCTGGAGGGTATATCAGTCGAAACGTTGTGTTAACAACAAACAAGATGAGGACAAATATCCGTCAATTGTAAATAATGTAAATAATATACAACAATAGTTACAATGAGAAGAATCCTCATATTGGCTTCTGGTGTAAAAGGCACTCTTGTTTATATTGCTATTGCAAGAATTATCTCTACTTGTATACGACCCTAACCACTAGGTAGGTACATATCGCGAACCAATCAAAATGACGACTAATATGTCGACTATATAGTCGACTAATAAACTATCTCTTGTTGGCACTCCGTCGCTTACGACGTCGAGGGTCCCAGTTGATCCAATTAACGGAACAGCCTGCTCGTGAAATTAACGTGCAAG
>NW_026355856.1:0-439 GCF_001194135.2 Octopus bimaculoides | reverse complement strand
CCCCCACCACCATCACCGTTACCAATTAACTACCCCTTCCTGCCAGGACCCTTCGCTATTATAACATCACCATCGCCCACTACCACCTCCACTACCATCCTCCCACCCGTTTTTCCATCAGCTCCTGTGATGAATAATGGTGGCGGGAATGTTGGCTAGGGTGGCGATGACGTGTGTTGTGTGTGGTGGTGGTGGTGGTGGTGTAGTGATGACAGGGACGGGTGGCTGGGTGAGATAGGGGTACACGAGTATGAAACTGACGTGAAACATGAGAAACACACACATACACACACGCACACACATACACATACACACACATACACGCACATATACACGCACATATACACACACATATACACACACACATGAGAGGTGAACGACCTTTTGTTCAACTAACTTGTATAGCGGCGGGACGCAGATGGACAGTAGCGGGGTGGGG
>NW_026355855.1:0-256 GCF_001194135.2 Octopus bimaculoides | reverse complement strand
TATGTGCATGCATGTATGTGTATATGTATATGCATGTATGTGTATGTGTGTATATACATGCATGTGTATGTATATATATGTGTGTGTATATGTACATGTCTGCATGTATATATGTGTGTGTGTATGTATATGTCTGTATGTATGTGTGTACATATATGTGTAAGTATATATATATATATATGTGTGTGTGTGTGTATCTGTATGTGTATGTATATACATATATAAAGTATTATATTATCTAGTAGTATCTAGTGTA
>NW_026355854.1:0-285 GCF_001194135.2 Octopus bimaculoides | reverse complement strand
CCTCCACTATTAGGGTGTGACACTTCTTCACACAGCTGTCCTCATCCATATGCGTCACATGACCATACCAGCACATTCGTCTCTCTTGCATACCACATCTGATGCTTCTTATGTCTAACCTTTTTCTCAAGATGCTTACACTCTGTCGTACATACACACAAACACTACACATCCAGCGTTGCATATATTTGCTTCATTTCTTTCAAGCCTACACATGTCCACAGCAGTCACAGCTCATGTTTCACTGCCATGTTGCATGGCTGTTTGCACACAGGCATCATACAG
>NW_026355853.1:0-488 GCF_001194135.2 Octopus bimaculoides | reverse complement strand
ATATATATATATATATATGTGTGTGCGTGTAATCTCTTTTGATTTTGTGCGTTACGTTAGCAATGGAGATTTTTATCATCTCTACCGCTAACATCAACGCCGCCACCACCGCAGCGGCCATCACTAACACCAACACCACCACCACCACCAACAACAACAACAACGTCGAAAGCCATGGCCGACACCATCACCACTACTGTCTACAACACAACAGCTAACAACAACAACAACAACAACAACAACAATAAAAACAATAAAAACAATAACGTTAACAATAACGATAACAGCCGCCATCGTCTGCAACACGACCGCCATACTTGCAAATGAAGTGTGGACATGTTTATGTAAAAGTATGGGTTTTTGTTGTTGTGTGGGTTTGTATGTGTGTGCGTGTGTGCGAGCGCTCGTGTGTGTGTGTGTCCCAATCTGTGCCTGTAGACATATGATAAATACAACAAACAGATTTGCATATATCCCTTTGAAAGTTT
>NW_026355852.1:3782-4265 GCF_001194135.2 Octopus bimaculoides | reverse complement strand
CATTATCCTCACTGTGTCCTTGTCACATTTGTTGTTTGTAATATTGCATCGAGTGAACACCTCTAAATTTTTCTGCAAGAAGATGTACTCTGTAGCAGAAAGAGTGGAGATTGTGGAAGAATATATGAGAGAATGGGTTCTGTTAAACAAAATGAAATGTTTGAAGTCAAGTTTCTGAGTAAAGACTTACTGGCAAAAAGAATGATTGGTTAAGAAGAGGCATGTTACAGGGCCAGTGCACAACACCCCAAGACAAAGTGACCCTACAGTTTGAACACCAGAAGTTATTCAGGACATTTGCCAAAGGATTACTTGAAGTTCAAAGAAGTCAATTTGGTGCAACAGTCTCACATAAGCAGGAGGCCATGTGGCCAACAAGTGTTAAAATGTCTAAAGATGAAAGTCATATCATTTCACATATTTACAACAATTAAAAGTGAATGACAAAAACAAACGAGTAAATTACTGCACATGGCTTCTGAA
>NW_026355852.1:0-346 GCF_001194135.2 Octopus bimaculoides | reverse complement strand
AACCACTTTACAGAGTGTGCTGGGTGCTTTTATGTGGCACTGCATGAGTGTGTTTACATGATATCACATGTGGCACTGGCACGAATGCTTTTCATGCGGCACCAGCACAGGATTCTTGCAGGCCAATCCTCTCCACCAGTGGGACTGATCTTAATATTTCTGCTGCTGAGTATCTTCTTGAGTAGAGAGGAAGGAGCCAGGCATCTCAGTCCTTTGTCATCTCACCTGAAAGGTTCAGCATCCTCAGGTTGTTCTTCAGTACTTCATCCCATGTCTACCTATGTCGTCCACTTTCACATGTTCCATCTACTTTGAGAGATTGGTACTTCTTTATGGAGCTGTCAGC
>NW_026355851.1:0-239 GCF_001194135.2 Octopus bimaculoides | reverse complement strand
TTTATTTTATTATATATTTCCATTTCATTCTATTCTATTGCATTTTGCTTCATTTTTCAGCTGTTTGTTTGACGAAACAAGTTACTATTAATTGAAATCGATCGGGTAACGTTGTCTGTGCTTGAAAACAGTTTTGTTCTCATTGCTGATTTTTCGTTCATCAGAACCACAGCTTCAGTTTCATTTGTGCCATCTGTCAGTTTCATTTTCTCTCTCTCCCAATTTACCAAATGCTACCT
>NW_026355850.1:0-280 GCF_001194135.2 Octopus bimaculoides | reverse complement strand
AATTGCTAGAAATCAGAGCTAAAATTTAACTCGAACAGCCACACATTTCTGGCAATTGCAGGTGCTATTTTGCACCCTCATTTATTATTTTTACCTTTTTGGTTTTAATTGCTACGGCTACCTATACTATAACGTATTTAATATATCTTAATATAGTTTTATATTTAGGAGATGAGGAATTATGTACATTATTTACATTTGACGGATATTTGTCCTTATCTTGTTTCTTATTAACACAACGTTTCGGCTGATATACTCTCCAGTCTTCATCAGGTGTCTT
>NW_026355849.1:0-252 GCF_001194135.2 Octopus bimaculoides | reverse complement strand
ACATGCTCAAGTGGTTAAGGTCAAGCAAATCTGTGGTATTGAGCAGAATAGATGGTTCTAGAAAATTCTGCTTCAGCAACACAGTGCTGAATCTGCCTGAAATATAATGGGGAATATGTCAGTTTCAAAACATTGCCCAGGTCACAAGAGCTATGTTTTAATGGAATAGTAGTAGTTTCCTTTGATTTCTAGATAGAATCAAATAGGAAATAAGTTATTAGCCAAAGACGAAAAAAAAAAAAAAAAAAAAAA
>NW_026355848.1:0-329 GCF_001194135.2 Octopus bimaculoides | reverse complement strand
GGGATGGTGGTGGTAGCTGGTGGATTGGAACTTCGATGGATATTGGAGGTGAGAAGGAGGAGCTCACACACACATACACGCACATATACACCCATATACACATACACACACAAGTATACATGCATGCATTTACATAAACACAAAAGCATACGCGCACAAATGCAAGTGCATATAATATATACATATACACACGTGTAGAGAATAAATGTGTCTTTCAACGTAGATATATGTATAGATGTATAGATATGCTTATGTATATTTTTATGTATGTGCACATGCATAAACATAAGCATATATATATATATATATATATATATATATATATATAT
>NW_026355847.1:0-231 GCF_001194135.2 Octopus bimaculoides | reverse complement strand
TATATATGTATATGTATATGTATATGTATAAGTATATATATGTATATATAATATATATGTACATATATATGTATATATATATATACTTATATAAATGTCTGTGTGTATCTGTCTATATATATATATAGACAGATAGATAGATAGATATAGATATATATTAATATATATAGTTATATGTACATATATATATGTATATATGAACATATGTATGTATATATATATATATATATA
>NW_026355846.1:0-223 GCF_001194135.2 Octopus bimaculoides | reverse complement strand
ATGGGGGGGTTAGTTCACAAGGGATCTAAACGGCTAGGTACGCTAGGTAAGTGCTGTAATGGATTACTAGGGCTCCAAGGTTACAGCCGACATCTGCAACCATACTTATGACCTCTGACATCATCAAAGAACCAATCCTAATCAGTCAGGATATACTTACTACTCATCGTTTCGATTGCTGGATACAAAACCTGGCTCACGAGTCCTCCATTTGAATGATTTT
>NW_026355845.1:0-271 GCF_001194135.2 Octopus bimaculoides | reverse complement strand
GTTAAAAAGATTTATCTCATTTGTGAAAATATTTGTTCTTACCAGATTTCTTCAACGATTTTTTCTTTCTTTTTTTCTTTTAATTTTCTCATAACCATTTTCTCTTCCCTCAGCATTCTGTGTCCTCTGCTACTCAATAATTGCTGCATTTTCACTTTTGAGTGGTGCTAAGAAATTACATACTCAACTCATTGCAAACATTATGCGATGTCCAATGAAATTCTTCGACACTACACCTCTAGGTCGCATCATCAACCGATTCTCAAAAGAC
>NW_026355844.1:947-1114 GCF_001194135.2 Octopus bimaculoides | reverse complement strand
ATACATAACAACATGCATGCCAATAAGTATTTATATTTTATTTGTTTGTATGTATATATGTATTTAGGTACGGATGCACAGATGCATGCATGCGTGTATGCATTTTTAATCATTTCCGTTTTTAATCATTTAAATTCTTCTTCTGAAGTAGGAGCTGGTTTCAGATA
>NW_026355844.1:0-937 GCF_001194135.2 Octopus bimaculoides | reverse complement strand
ATAAAGATACAAAGATCCAGCATTGAAATGGAGACATTGTAAACAATATCACTAAAGTCTTGCATAGTTTTCCTGTTCTAGTAACAGACTGAATCTATAATGTGTGAGTCTCCTGGTTAATTTCTTTTTCTGGAAATCTAAGCTTTCTAGGCTGATAGGAATTTACTTACAAACCCAATTAATCCAATTTTTATTGGTATAAATGTAAATTTCTGATCTGGATATAGAGGCTAGAGGTTTTCACACAGTTGTCCATAGTTATCTTCTTTCTCTTTGATTTCCAAAGAGGTATTCACATCAACAGTACTTTCCCTCGTCTATCCCAAACAATATCCAGCCTGTTATACTAACATTTGACATGTTTTGATGGGAATATTTCACTAGTATTTTCGCAATTTTTTTGATTTCTATTAACTTACTTAAATTTGATTGATTAAAAACTGCATGTCCTTTGTTAAAATATTTATTGTATTATAAACCTTGATTTTCATATAGTTTTTATAACATAATAAATTAATAATTACAACAATAATAAAATCTTTTTAACATTATTCACTCAAGAACCTCTTCATATTCACATTTCGCTCAGTTCTTTATGTTTCTACTCTTACTTATCCTCTCCCACTCTGCTTTCTATGTTTGCTTACTCTCACTCCTACTTTTCTCCTCTCTATCAGTCATCCCCTCTTCCTATTATATCTATCTTTCTATCTGTTTGTCTCTCTCTTTGTCTTTCCCTCTGTCTCTTTTATTTGCTCTTCTCTCACACACTCTTCTGCTTTCTATATCTGTTTACTTTCTTTTCAACTTACTCTCCTTCCCTTTCTGCCAATTTTCTATCAATCTTCCTGTGTATCTATGAGTCCTCCCCTCTCTCTGTATCTATCTTCCTGTCTCATTCTCCGTTTTTCTCTCTCTCTTTTTCTGTCTTTTCGTT
>NW_026355843.1:0-257 GCF_001194135.2 Octopus bimaculoides | reverse complement strand
ACTACTGCTGCTGCTGCTGCTGCTGCTGCTGCTGCTGCTGCTACTAATACCTTTCCTCTTCATGTTTTCTTTTCCCCCTTTTCTCTCTTCCCTCTACTTCTATGATTCTCCACCTACCATCTCCTCACACCTTTACCCCCGATCTGCCGACGTCTCACATTTGTCTCAATTATAACGTTCAACAGGATTTAATACTCCTATATGTAGACACACACACACACATATATACTTATATATACACATATATATGTATATAT
>NW_026355842.1:0-303 GCF_001194135.2 Octopus bimaculoides | reverse complement strand
CAAATATTGTTTAACTAAAACCATCAAAGTGGTGCTCCAGTATGACCGCGGTCCAATGACTGAAACAAGGAAGAGATAAACATGTAAATAAATACAGAACCATAAGAGTAATCAACCTTTAAGCATACAGAAATCCGGAAGATGATCACGTTGATGCTGATGATGATGGCAATGATGATGATGATGATGACGGCGTTGATGATGATGATGAGCAATATGGTGGTAGTGAGGGTCATGATGATGATTATAATGTTGAGAGATATAATATTATCGATATAATATTTTTAAAATGGCAATAGCCCG
>NW_026355841.1:4601-5254 GCF_001194135.2 Octopus bimaculoides | reverse complement strand
GCTTCTTGATAAAATTCTTGTAAAAAAGTTTTATCCTTTTTTGAATTTATATACATATATAACCGTGTGTGCTAGTGAGACTGTGTATATGCATGCGTCAGTGTGTATGCGTTTATAAAAATGATGTGAGCAGAGATGCAGCTCGAAGCAAATGCTGCTATTTATTGAAAACAACCAGAAAATTGCAAGACTTTGCTGTGTTCCCTGTCAGGGGTCAAACATTTTTGTCCCCTAGAATAGAAATTATTATATGAGGAGGGGGCGGTAGGATAAGCAAAGATTTCTCAGTTCTGTCATTTTGTCATCATTATCATCGCCATCTTCATGATTATGATCATCATCATCATCATCATCATCAGCAACTCCATAGCTTTATCAATTCTGCTTACACCAGCGCCAGACTAACACCAGGACACCGTTGCCCAAACCACAATACCATTACCATACCATCACCAGCACTACCGCCACCACCATCAGCAGCTATACCATCAAGACCACCACAACGAACACTAACTACACCCACGGCCTGGCTGCACAACCTCCGTGACCACCACGACGGAGGGAAGAACACCAGCACCAGCACCACCAGCAGCACCACCATCATGTGTAGTATGTACATTATATGTGTGTATGCGTACTGGTGTGTATGTATA
>NW_026355841.1:2542-3872 GCF_001194135.2 Octopus bimaculoides | reverse complement strand
CTATCTCTGTCTATCCATCTAACTACCTACTTACCTGTCTGTCTCTATGCATCTACGTATGCATCATACTGAAAATTACATGACGGAACATCTTTCTTAGCCAGTTAAAAACTCACAAAAACTGCTATATTCAATTTTCGTTTATTTCTCGAGGTGCCAAAATATTCATTATACATCTGTGACCTGACTAACACGTTTTGATGGACCTTTGGGGAAGAATTTTCTTTACTTCATCCATTTCTTTCTTTTGTTTTGGTTTTGTCGAATCATCGGGCCTACGGGTTTGTTGGCTATTATTTAATATTTGAACATAGCTCAACATTAGTCACTCTTAGTTTCAAATATTCTGTTTACCTGTGAATTTACATGTGTCCTTACTAACCCTCTTTCTTTTCCCTCTCTTTCTTGTATTGTGGTGGTGTTTGTTTTTAAACGTAAGTTGCTTGTTGCGTATTTGTGCAGTACGTGTGAAATATGTGCTTATGGTACAAAGCCTATTAAATTTAGCTTTGTCCAAAGTTGATGGTTTATTTCTCTGTACAGGGACTGGAAGGAAATATTAATTTAGAATTAATATTAGAGATAAAACCATGCCCACGCGGCTGTTCAAACTGAGGTGTATACCCACCAATACACACTCACAATATACATAGTATGTATGTATGTATGTATGTCTGTATGTATGTATGTATGTATCTAGCTCTTCGAAACACCGGTGTTAAAACGGGGGTAGCTGATGAAGGAAAATGTTCTCTATGTGGCTTGTGTGTTTTCTTGTCTACGTTTTGTTTGCAATAAGCCAATAAATAAGCCAATAAATAAGTAGATAAATATATAAATATAAATAAATGAATAAGAAATACTGAGTGTAAAAGTAGTAAACTCTAACAACTGTTTCTATTTGATATCCCTTAGATGGTTACTTAACCTCTAACTCAGATATATATATATATGTATGTATGTATTATTCTTAAACCAGAACGTTGTTGGTAGTGACTTGGAAGTTTCGGCCAGCTAAGCCATCATCGGACTGCGATACATTAGAGTCAGTCCTGTTTTTATGTAGTCTGTGTTGAGTTAAAATCACCTTTGGGTAAGTGGGTCTATGTGGGGGTGGTAATTAGGTTTTTATGGTCAGCGAAATGGTCGTGACTTCTGGTACTTGACTGATGGAAGAAAGCCAAGGGTGACCCGTCATTTTTTGCCTGTCCTTCTAATTGTTGTTTCTCAGCCTTTGTGTCGTCTATCTGTCCGAACATTTTAATGCTCTCTATTGCGTTTTTGTTCCATTCATATATATATGTATATATATATATATATATATATATAT
>NW_026355841.1:0-1296 GCF_001194135.2 Octopus bimaculoides | reverse complement strand
TTTGGTCGGCGCAAGGGTATAGTAGAAATCACTTGCCTAAGGTGCCATTCAGTGGGACTGAACTGAGAACAATGTGCTTCCTGGTTCTTATCATACAATCACGCCTGTGCCAATCTTATCACACAGCCAAGCCTGAGGTCGAAAAATACACACTCAAAAACCTCAACAAAGACGAAGTGAATGAGCAACAAATAGGGTGTGTAAGCTTAACGCCCAGGAAAAGCGGAAGTCGTCTTTAACGTTTCGAGCCCACGTTCTTCTACAGAAAGGAATGAAGAGAGAAAAAAAAAAAACAGATGGAGAGCGGAAGAATGGAGAGATGAAAAGAAACGTGTCTGAATTAACATTTATTTGTGAGTGTGTTCGTGTAAAATAATTTAGGGGATCTAAGGCATCAACTCAAACTTATAGTTAAAGGGTATCAGTAATTACTTCAAAGGTTGAAATTCAGTTTTTCGTCCTGTCTGTAGGGTTTCTTGTAAGACGACTCCTACAAATGGTTGGGTTGGATTACCTATGTTCGGTCCACAGCAGCACGAAGGCCTCAGCATGTTCTCTCCACCAAGCAGGGTCTGTTGTGGAGGCCCTCTATTTCAGCTTCAGGTCATATTGGTTTGATGAGCCAACTCTGTCACATTGGCTCGACATGGCTTGACAGGGGGGCGGAGTCTTTTTAATCCCGTACCTAGCAGTAGTTAAATCGATCACATCGACGCCAGTGTCCAATTAATACTTATTTTATCGATCCCGAGAGGATTAAAGGCAAAGTAAACCTCGGAAGAATTTGAACTTAGAACATAAAGATGGGCGAAATACCGCTAAGCATTTCGCCCAATGTGCTAACGATTCTGCCAGCTCACCGCCGATGAATACGAAGGCTAATGGTGGAATATTTTCCTATAGATACATAGTTCTCTAGATAATTTCATAATGCTTTACAAATTTTTATTGATGAATTTTCACACACTTAATATAATTGTTACATTCTCAAATGTTGAATCAGTAAATGCCGCTAAGCAGCTTTGAGAATAACAGCAATGGGCGAAATATAGCTATGTCAGACTGACACCAATCGTTTGGGTCTGTGAAGGGAAGTTCCGTTCAGTATAAGATCAGTCGCCTGACGAACTGGAACTCGAAGCGTCAACTCCACGACACGCTTGTGTTTGAGGAAATAATGACGATGGTAATGATGGTGATGATGATGATGATGATGATGAAACGCAATTAGCGAACACCAAAATCGGTTCATGAAAATACACTTCTATGTATGTATGTATGTATGTATGTATGTAT
>NW_026355840.1:0-730 GCF_001194135.2 Octopus bimaculoides | reverse complement strand
AAATAGTGCTATTTACGGGCCACTAGCACGGAAGCCAGACAGCTGCTCTGATTATTGATGAAAAACAAAAACCTGAAAAACTTTTAACAACCATGAGTAAATCTGTGATGAATAAACAATTTTATATTTCTTCTCTGAGCAGTAGAAACACTACACAATAGTTAGTTTAGCTGCATTTGTTGATCTTATCACAGTAATCTTTTAACTATTACATCTAAATACTAGCAGTAAATTCACTGTCTGTATAACTGTCACATTCTAATACACTGTCTCAATCAACTAACATGTTTCCTCTCTGGGTGGGGTGAGTAATTTATTAGTCCTAAAATAGAATAATAACAAGTTGAAATCTGATAAACAGAATAATAACAAGTTAAACTTTATTTACATTTGACGGATATTTGTCCTCATCTTGTTTGTTGTTAACACAACGTTTCGGCTGATATACCCTCCAGCCTTCGTCAGGTGTCTTGGAGAAATTTCGAACCTGGGTTCTCATTCCTAACGATGTTACTATTATTATATTATTATTATTATTATTACTATTATTAATCAGGTCGCTGCCGTGAATCGAACTCTTAACCACTACGCCATATGCCCATGGGCAATTATGGGGTGAATTTTAAGGTTTATAAATCTATTATTCTTCTATCCTTCCTCAATACCGGTTCTCATATGCCATTCATATCTGCACTCGGTCTGCTTAGGAGGTTGTCGTGTCCTAGCATAT
>NW_026355839.1:0-574 GCF_001194135.2 Octopus bimaculoides | reverse complement strand
TCTCACAGCTATGACTGTTCCCCTGCTTCTGTGACATGGTGCAGGGTCTTGCAGCAGCCACCCTCTTCCAGATACAGGGTCTTACAACAGCCACCCTCTTGACCCAGGGAAGCACCACCTCCCCCAACCACTTGATGTAGGCCCCCGTGTTGAGTCGTAGTGGTTATAGTGTTTAACTCAGGATCATAACATTATGTGTTCGATTCCCAGCTGCGAATTTTTTGTCCTGAAACTCTGGAGGAGAGGACCAATCGTTTATATCGACCCAACTGGTACTTAATTTATCGACCCAACTGGTAGTTTATTTATCGACCCCCGGATAGATGAAAGACAGATTCGATCGAGGCGGGATTTGAACATCAAGTGCTGCGATCCGAGTCATGTGGATTTTTTCTTTCTACTGCACTTTATTGACTGATCACCTGTTGAAGTACTTTTAATTAAATACACCTTCATATTAAAATAATTAGTCTGTCAAAATTTGATACATACATGTATATATACGCATAAAACTAATTTACCCAAAGTGTTTGAGTTGTAGATCAGGTGACGCATATACTATGCAATATATATA
>NW_026355838.1:0-211 GCF_001194135.2 Octopus bimaculoides | reverse complement strand
TTTCGTGCCTACGTACATACGTATGTACGTTTGTTTGTTCGTTCGTTCATTCGTTCGACATTTCGTTCGTTCGTTCGTTTGTTAGGTCGTTCGTTTGTACGTACGTACGTTCTTTCGTTCGTACGTTCGTTCGTTCGTTCTTTCGCTCGTTCATTCGTACGTATGTACGTACGTACATAGGTTCGTTCGTTCGTTCATTCGTTTGTTCGTT
>NW_026355837.1:0-1518 GCF_001194135.2 Octopus bimaculoides | reverse complement strand
TTTAAGAAAGATATTAAAAAAATTCAGTTTGTAAGGAATAAATGTTTGACCGTTGATCGTATTTGGAAGAGAATGACAGATATTTGTATGAGTGTGTGAGTTCAAATTCCGCCGAAGTTGACTTTGCCTTTCATCCTTTCGGGGTCTAAAAAATGAGTACCAGTTGAACACAGGGGTCAATATAATCGTCTATTCACTACCTGCCCGAAGCCGCCGTTGTGGGAAAAATTTTAAATAATAATAATAATAGGCATAACTACAGAGTTGTACCCACCAGACTTTGGAAGGTCATAACTTTCAGAAAAATGAATATTCTTTAATGAACTTTTCTATGCATATAGTATTTACTATGTAGAATCCGAATATACAAACATTTCCGGTGAAAATGTTTTGGAATGGGGGTGGCGGACAATTTTCGGAAATTCCAACAGATTCAACTTAAATTCTTCTTAAGTTCCAGGAAAATTAATATTTTTTCGTGAAATTTTCTACAAGTATACCTTGATGTATGTGCATTTCGGACATGTAGGAATTTTGAAGGAAACAGCTGCAGGTTATTTCTGAGAAGCGTTCCCCACTCGGTGGTGTATCGGAGCAAGTCGTCCATATTTGTTTCATTTTTCTCTATTATGTGCGTATGTGCATCCGTAGATTTCTAATGAAGTAATAGGCAGTGAAGAGAAGCCGTCATAAGAAAACTTACGTTAAAAATAACATGCACCCGATTTTTTTTTTCTCAATAGAAGTAAATTCCAAAGTAAACGTTTCTAGTAGAGAAGTAGAAGAGAACAGAAGCAGCGTATTACTTCATTAGAAATCTACCGATGCACATACGCACATAATAGAGAAAAATGAAACAATTATGGACGACATGCTCCTAAACACCCCCCCTCCATTCCAAAACACTTTCAGCGTAATTGTTTGTATAATCGGATTCTACATAGTAAATACTATATGCATAGAAAATTGCATTAAAAAATATTCATTTTTCTGAACGTTATGACCTTCCAAAATCTGGGGGGTACAACTCTGTAGTTATCCCTAATAATAAATAAATAATAATAATAATGACCTCTGCCGATGAAACCCCCAACCCACAACTAAGTCTTAAGTGTTTATATATATATGGGCAACACACACACTAAATAAAAAGATGTTAGTAAGTAAAAGTGTTTTAAAAAAGATTGTTAAATTTCCAGATTAACACCCGCACGATTTTCACTACAGTGTTAGGGTTAGGGTTTGTTATGGTTAGGGTTTGTTAGGGTTAGGGTTTGTTAGGGTTTGTTAGGGTTAGGTAGGTAATGATGCGGGTGTTAATCTCAAGATTTACGAAAACATTTTTTTAAAAAACTCACAGTTTGTAGGGAATAAATGTTTGTTGATCGTATTTGAGAAAGATGTCTCGATGGTGAAGGACGGTGTTAGAAATGGAAAGTAAATTTATAATTCCCGCCAAATTGGAATTAGGTCATTGGTAACCATAGGTACATATATATGTGTGTATTTACGTATGAT
>NW_026355836.1:0-208 GCF_001194135.2 Octopus bimaculoides | reverse complement strand
ACTACTACTACTACTACTACTACTACTACTACTACTACTACCAACACCACGACTACTACTACTACTACTACTACTACCATTCCATTCCCACCACCATCACCGTCGTTTCTCCACCATCCTCTCACCACTACTAATCTCATCACCACTCCATCACCACCATCACCAACTCCACCATCCTCTCCCCAACACTATTTTCCCACCACCACCA
>NW_026355835.1:0-422 GCF_001194135.2 Octopus bimaculoides | reverse complement strand
TAGCATGAATGTATCCACTAACATAGGAAACTTTTAAAACTAATGGACAATCACTTTCCACATTCACACAAATACTACAAGATGTTCAACTGAAATACTGTTAAAGTTAGCTGTAGCTGCCTCCCCAATATAGGAACAATAATACCCAATGACAATAAACATAAGCACACCAGAAACACCCATAAAAGACAATGTAACTGTAGATACCCAAGCCACTGCTCTCTAAATAACAACTGTCTTGAGAAAGAACTCATAGTTAAGGCCAAGATCACAAACCACAATGGAATAGTAAAGTGAAATACAGGAATGATGGGAAACTCATTCAAGAAAAGGTATACACGACATCAGGCATCATTCAGAGACAAAAACAAAAAAAAAACATGCAACATCCCTGTCAAATATGATATGGACATTGAAAGAAG
>NW_026355834.1:0-214 GCF_001194135.2 Octopus bimaculoides | reverse complement strand
ATATATATATATATATACATGTATATATATGTATGTATATGTATATGTGCATGTATATGTATGTATATGCATATGTATATACATGTATGTATATATATATATATGTGTGTGTGTGTGTATATATACATATTTAAATAATTATGTATATGTATGCATGTGTATGTGAATATATATATGTGTGTATATGCATGTATTTGTATTACACACACACACA
>NW_026355832.1:0-496 GCF_001194135.2 Octopus bimaculoides | reverse complement strand
ACGCTCATAGATATTTGAGTAGTTGTTTATGGATGTAGAGAGAGTCTGTTGGTTTTAGAAGTTGATATAAGTTCGTCTAAGTCAGTGGTTGTGTATGTGTGTGTGCGTGGGTATGTTTGTGTATGTATGTGTGTGTGTATTTGCTGGATATAAAACGTGTGTTTGTAAGGTGTGTAAGTTTAATGTCTGAATGTGTAATGTACTAATGTGACTGTGTGTGAGTGTGTATATGTGTGTGTATGTGTGTGTGTTTGTGTGTATGTGTCTGTGTGTATGTATACATATATATATGTATATATCTATGTGTGTGTGTGTGTGTGTGTATTTGGCAGAGGTTAAATATGTGTTTGTGCTAATATGCATAATGTTTGCTTGCATCTTAATGTGTAAGTATTAATGTGTGTGTGTAATGTGTGTGTAATGTGTGTGTGTGTGTTTATATATGAGCATGTCTATATTGAATGTGGCATAGGGAGATTTCATACATATATATATA
>NW_026355831.1:0-531 GCF_001194135.2 Octopus bimaculoides | reverse complement strand
CATAATATTATATTATTTAATTTACGACTCTTAGTCTTATTATTAATTTACTATTATCATATATTAGAATTTAAAATTCATTAATATGTTTTATAAGATAGCTATAGTTTTTTGTTTTTTTTATGTTGTTAGGTATATAAATTTTAAATTTTTCATTCATTTTTTTAAGTATTATTCTTTCATTCATGTTTTCGTATTCTATTCTCTATTTTAACGTAGTATTTTCACGCGACCTCTTGCTTAAAACGCTATAGCTATTAGATAACGTCTTAGTTTCAGTTTGAATTACGGAAAAACATGGATAAGTACTGTTTTTACTTTGCTAAAGATTTTCTACTATTTGAAAATGTGTATTCTTGTTTTTTATATTATTCATTTGGTTCTTTAATGATTATTTTTAATAGATAACTTATTTAACACTAAATTATTTAGAAGTTATAGTTTCATTTCAACATAATATTAGAACTTCGAGCTGAATAGCGTTGATATATTTTCAATTATTTTTGATTAATAATATTTGATTAATAATTA
>NW_026355830.1:0-531 GCF_001194135.2 Octopus bimaculoides | reverse complement strand
ATATATATATATACATACATACATATGTATGTATATATATGTGTGTGTGTATACATTTGTGTGTGTGTCTATACTTGTCTCCCTTCCATCGCTTGACAACCGATGCTGGTATGTTTGCGTCCCTGTAACTTAGCGGTTCGGCAAAATAGATACTGGGCTTACAAATAATTACTAGGCGTATAAGTAATAAGTCCCGGGGTCGATTTCTTCGACTAAAGACGGTGCTCCAGCATGGCCGCAGTCAATGACTGAAACAAGTAAAAGAATAAAAGAGTACACACACACATACACACACACTTCTTCCTTGGTCGTCGCCGAGCAAACACACGAACCATTTCGTCCCTACTTTCAAGTTCGTGCCTCACAGCGTTCATACACAAACAATTTTTCTCGTCTGGCCGTAAAGCCTTTTCTGTTTGTTTTCCTGTCTTGTTTTTTGTCCGCCACAACATTCCTCCATAGCAAGATTTAATTTGTGTACACAAATTTAATTTGCGGTCCATGGGATGAGCTGTTTTAACGATGCGTCCT
>NW_026355829.1:0-583 GCF_001194135.2 Octopus bimaculoides | reverse complement strand
AACAACAACAGCAACAATATACATAGACGGAAGCACATATACACACACATAAACATGTTGAAATTCCAATGAAGGAACCTTGAATCTAGGTTAGAAACCGGCTCTTTCTCTATTGATAAGAAATTTTTGAAATAAAACTGAACAATGACATACATACATACATACATACATACATACATTCTCATTTGAACCTGTCGTTATAAGGACATCAGGTAAAGTGCCAACTAATTTCCTCAAAAACTTAGAAACACTCGTTTTCTTGGAAAAAGAGCAGAAGAAACTGATACGGATTCTCCAAATCCAATCTATTAGTGGCACAGTGAAGATATGTAAGACGTTCTAAAAGTTCTGCAACTCAACCACATATTCACGAACACCGGAGACTCTCTTAACTGAAAAAGTCTTGTTGCCATGTTCGCAACCGGCTTGAACTTAAATTAAACTCAAAGGAAAGTCTTACATACATACATACATACATACATACATACATACATACATACATACACGCATACATCCATCCATACACATCCATCCATCCATCCATCCATACATACATACATACATGCATGCATACACACACATC
>NW_026355828.1:0-415 GCF_001194135.2 Octopus bimaculoides | reverse complement strand
ATATGCTTACTCATCTGTACTCGATATATATATATATATATATATATATAAATAAATGATAAGATAGATAATGTGTCATTTTGTATATATAGATATGTGTGTGTATGTATATATATGTGTATATATATATACATATTTATGTATATATATATATATATGTATGTATATCATCATTTAACATCCATGTTCTATACGAGAATTGGTCAGATGTATATGTCAACACATGGTGTGTATTCATATGTAGGTGTATGTGTGTGTACATTTGTATATATGTACACACAAACATATATGTCATCTTCCTCTGTCAATGTCCGTCCTTAATGCTTGCATGTGTTGGATGACTTAACAGGAATTGATAGTTCAATGAACTTCATTGTGTCAAAGTTTGCTTTCTATGTTTGGATGCTCTTGTTAA
>NW_026355827.1:0-279 GCF_001194135.2 Octopus bimaculoides | reverse complement strand
ATTGCTTATATATATATATATATATATATATATATACATTTATATTTGGTCGTAATGTGTAATTCCTGACGAAGAATCTAATTTTTAATTCAAGAAAAGCTTTTTTCCGTATTTGTCTTTGAAATTAATTCGACTCGGAAACAATTTGTAGATTTTATATTGGATCTATACCAATATGGATTATGTATGAAAGATCGTCTGCACCAATAATTTTTTCCATTCATTTTATATATATAAATGCATGTATGTATGTATAAATATATTTGTATGTGTATATGT
>NW_026355826.1:0-358 GCF_001194135.2 Octopus bimaculoides | reverse complement strand
TATGTATGTATGTATGTATGTATCTATCTATCTATCTATTATCTATTTTTCTTCTTTCTTGCTTTTTTCTCCTACCCAGTTCTTTTCTTTCTTTTTTTTTCTTTCTTCAGGTACCGGATCCTAAAGGTGTTGCATATGAAGGGCTGTCAAAGTAAAACAATCAATACAGACAAGAGGTGAACTAAGAAACCTCCCGCATCGAACTGGTGTTGGGTGGCGGCTGCGCCGGTGCTGAGTTGTGTCAACTTCCATTAAGGGTGGATGTTTTGATTCAAATCACTGATAATTCGCTATAAATTAAAATGTCACTCGACCAACTTTTGTTGGTCTTTTTGTGTTGACTTACCAATGGCAAGTA
>NW_026355825.1:2094-2227 GCF_001194135.2 Octopus bimaculoides | reverse complement strand
TCACAATGTAGGTTGTTTATTGTTTCTCTGTTACTGCTTATCTCAGCTACTTTGTGTGCATGCGTTTGTTGTGTCTTTAACGATGTGGATGTAAGTGTGCTAACTATTGTGCATGTAAAGGAGTATATCTGCA
>NW_026355825.1:1879-2084 GCF_001194135.2 Octopus bimaculoides | reverse complement strand
GTAAGTGTGCTAACTATTGTGCATGTAAAGGAGTATATCTGCAGTTGTTTTTGAATGCATGTCTGTGTTTATATGTTTATACACACAGACACAGGCGTATACACTTATGTGTGTGTGTGTGTACACAATATTTCAGGCTGATGTTCTGTGTGATGTGAATGTTATATTAAGTTTGAGAAAGTGCTGTGACCAAAGTGAGGTTAGT
>NW_026355825.1:0-242 GCF_001194135.2 Octopus bimaculoides | reverse complement strand
GATGATTTGATAAAAAATTGTAAATGAAAATGGATTTGAAAGTAAAAATGTAAACTAATGTTATCTGTAGAAGATTACAGATTATCTGTAGAAGAGTACAACAATTGATAATCTCTCTGAGTATAATGACAAAAGTTGAGATATATGTGTTCACTCAATTCTTACTGTTCAATTCATAAATCCTTTGTGAAATTCTGACTTATATTTCTTTTAGGGTTATATGGCTTATATAAGAAATCTTC
>NW_026355824.1:0-268 GCF_001194135.2 Octopus bimaculoides | reverse complement strand
TATATATATATATATATATACATATATATACAAGCACGAATATATATGCATGCATACACATATATATATATATATAGGTCTGTATGTACATATGTACACATGTATGCGTATGTACACATGTATGTGCATATATGTGTGCGTATATATATATATATGTGCATATATATTTATGTGGATATGTGTGTGTATGCGTGTGTGACTGTATATTTACATCCAATAGATGCATACATAACACGCATACATCCATATATACATAAATACATACATT
>NW_026355823.1:0-460 GCF_001194135.2 Octopus bimaculoides | reverse complement strand
TCCCCTGCCAGAGCCTCGTGGAACTTTAGGTGTTTTCACTCAATAAACACAAACAACGCCCGGTCTAGGAATCGAAACCGCGATCCTATGACCGTGAGTCTGCTGCCCTAACCACAGGGCCATTGCATCTCCACATGTATGAGGGTAGATAGATACTAACTCACATGGATAAGTGATAGACAAGTAGATTTGAAGAGTTTGAGGGAAAATATACAAAAGTAGGAAAGGGTGGAATCAGTGGTTAGGTAAGAAGAAGACCGTAAGTATAATGGCAAAAACCATATTTATAATGGCAGTGTCTTGGGTGGCAAGTGTGTTATAATTATCAGTCAGTTAGCTGGCGGTTGGGTAGTGTTTAACTATTTAGCCTTTGGATTCATTTCTCAAATGTAATACTTATTTATTCACATTCATCGTCATCATCATTATCATCATCATCATCATCATCATCATCATTATC
>NW_026355822.1:131-289 GCF_001194135.2 Octopus bimaculoides | reverse complement strand
TGATGGTGATAATAATAATAATAATGACGACGACGACGATGATAATGATGATTATGATGATGTTGATGATGATGATGTTGGTGGTAGTGTTGGTGGTGTTGTTGTTGGTGGTGGTGGTGTTGACGTTGATAATAATGTTGATGCTGACACTGATGATG
>NW_026355822.1:0-121 GCF_001194135.2 Octopus bimaculoides | reverse complement strand
GGTGGTGGTGTTGACGTTGATAATAATGTTGATGCTGACACTGATGATGCTTCCACTGTTGCTGTTGCTGCTGCTGATGATAATGATGATGATGATGATGATAGTGATGATGATGATGATT
>NW_026355821.1:0-345 GCF_001194135.2 Octopus bimaculoides | reverse complement strand
TGTACACTACGTTACGGGTGCAACAAATTCCTAATAAGGGACAATGGGACAATATTATTATTATTACAATTATTTACACTAATATTATTACTCATTTCCTCAATTCTACTATTAGGTATATATTGATCATTTCCATCATTATTTAGCTCGTTTCCTGATGTGTTATCAGTTAGAATTATTCCTCCAGCATTAGGCATATTGATATTATATGAACCAAGTCCCTGATTCCTATTATTTTCATTGGAGTTGAGCCCAACATCAACTCCAGTTAAAACCACAACATCATTACTGCTGTATTCTATTTGTTGGTTAAAATTATGGTTGACAGGACTAAGCATATTATTA
>NW_026355819.1:17753-18343 GCF_001194135.2 Octopus bimaculoides | reverse complement strand
TGTATAGAATGCTAAAGGAAAGCGCAGAGTTCAAATTGACATATGTTAATTTATTAACAATATTATATTATTATTACAATAATATAATAATATGAAAATAAATATAAATATAATCGCTACATACTTTACGTCTCTGTGTCGATAAACGGCAGCGACCACAGCATTTCCACTGGGAAGGAAGCCTTTAAAAGTTATAGTTTCAAAAAAACACTGCGGACACTGAACTAAACGAAGCGAAATCGCCACGTTAGTGCAGGTGGGAGCGGCAGTTAGCGGTATTTTGCTGTTTGTCACCATCATGTACCTGCCTTTGCTCCGGAATGGAATCGAAATCTTTAGCCTGAGGCATATATAAATTGTGCAAAATGTTTTTGTTGTTTTGGATGCACGCAGTTCTCCACCGCTGAGTTACTTTTGTAAAAATATGCAGATGAAAATTAAATCCTATATACGAATGTACGCGCGCGTGCTATTATGCTAGCGGCTGTGTTTGTGTATGTATATATATATAATATATATATATATATACAGGTGGGTGTGTGTGTGTGTGTGTGTGTGTGTGTGTGTGTGTGTGTGTGTGTGTGTGTGTG
>NW_026355819.1:14964-17743 GCF_001194135.2 Octopus bimaculoides | reverse complement strand
GTGTGTGTGTGTGTGTGTGTGTGTGTGTGTGTGTGTGTGTGCGCGCGCGTACGTGCATGCTAGCGGCTGCCATGAATGCACACGAAGATTCTCGTGTATGAACACAAATTCATGTAGCCTCATTTTAATATACAATAACTGCATTTACACAAATATACGCCCATTTACTCACACTCACACACATTTACATACGCACACGATGCGTATACATATATATATATATATATATATTATACAAACATGTATTTATGTATGTAACTATGCAAGTATGTAAGTCTGTATGTATATATGCCTATATGTGTGTCTCTCTCTCTCTCTCTCTCTTTCGCTCTCTCTCTCTCTCTCCCCTCTCTCTCTCTCTCTCTCTCTCTCCCTCTCTCTCTCTCTCTCTATATATATATATATATATATATATATATATATATATATATATATATATATATGTATATATACACACACACACACACACACACACACATACATACACAGATACACAGATATAGGTATGTCACTAACGCCTCTATCGAAAACATTCAACTGTAAGAAAAATCAATACGCAAAGCGAACCTTATTTACAATATCGATAATGGAGAGATAATGTATCTGCTATCAAATGACTTGGGAGATCGTTGTTTGATCAATTATTAGTTACTCCTCCTCTTTGTTTCATAGCATGACTGGAAAACAATAAATATTTCGCTGTTATCTCACGTCGCTACATTTTATCTACAATTTTGGTTTGTCTCTCAATTATTTCTGTTTCCGGTTTCCGCTCATTATATCATTTAAGTATTATTTAGTTTTTTTATTGGTTTGCAAGATTTTTGATGTGTATTCCTCTGCAGAAGCAGATTTTATTTTCCCGCGGAAGGGTCATAACGCCAATAATAATCACACGCATTGATTCAATTCCACTTGTTTATTACTTGTCAATTTTTCAGATATTTAATCAACTAATACATTGATTCATTAATAATTTGTTTATTTAACTAATCAACTGTATTTAATCTATCAAGTTTTTTCGCCACCATTCCTAGCTTTTTCAGTGACAAGCTCTTTCATCTCCTGGTTTGCTTCAGGTCTGTCTTTTAGTATGCCAAACTTCTTTTTTCCGAATCTCTTCCATTCATTCTCTTCTATTTTTCATTCTGGCATTATATTTCTTGTTTGCGTTCGTCATTTTTCATACTATAATTTTCTTCCATTTCTTTTCCTTGTCTTACTTTATCGAATCTTTTTCTTCCAATAAATTCCAAAATTTCTGCTTTCTAATACTTTCTGCTATTCGATTCCTGTCTTCTTTGATTCTAGTATTTCCATGATCCCAATATTTTCTTCTAAACATCATCTCCCTTTTCTACTGGTAAGCATTTTCCCCTTCATCCGAAATCTGTCTTTTCTGATTCTAGTAATTTCTTTCATGTTATTCTTCAGACAAAAATATTGATTCCTTCTTTGACTACATTTCTATGTTCTTCAATTGTCTTTGAATCATCGACTTCCTTTTTATTCCACAAATATTGTCTTTCAATCTCCTCCTGTCTTCCTTGTATTTTAGCATATTTTTTTTTACATTAACCATCTTTCTTTCTGCAGAACAATATTTGCTTTAAGTCAACGTCTGTTTTTATGAATATTTATTATTATTTTCTTTTCCTTTTACTTGTCTCAGTGTCCTTATGTCAAACACGGAGCAAAAATGTTGTCAATATACGTTCAAAAGACAGTTAAAAATAAACAAAACTTGCAAACGAATCGAAGTTGAAGTGTTGCTAGAACTACCACCACCACCGTAACACAAACAACAACAATAGCAATTATAATGATACTAATTTATTCTGAAAATCAGCTGTTGCTTAATGCCGTCGACCCCATCGTTAAGTGGACCCTTATTTTGTTGCAAACCTTAAAAATTTGGATACCTTGCTCCCTACATGGTACTGGTGCGTGAAAGTATATGTGTGTATGTGTGTAGGCTTGTGTTTGCGTGTGTGTGTTTGCTTGTTCGTTTGTTTGTTGGTAGTGGCAAAATTTCGGCAAAAATATATTTTCGTAGAATGTTTTGCTAACTGTCACTGAACGCAAACCACAAACTTTCCATCAAGCTCAAAAACCTTGTCAGTTTCACCGAAAACGCACAAGAGAAAAAGAAAATGAATATAACCATTGCGAAAGATATAAATATTTCGCAAGGAAAAAATATATTTTGGTGGGTTTTCTCCGAATAAGAAAGAGAGCAATTGTAATAATTTGATTTACAATGACAACGTCAACAAGAAAACCTCCGGATTGCAGACATTGTTTATAAATGTGGTATCTTTGCTATCGGCAATATCCTGTTAGAAGAAGAAATGTAGAAGAACGGACGCAAACTGAGTGGACATATCCATCTGTCACGAACAGGGAATGTGTATTTTCTATGCTTTTCAAATTCGATTTGAAGGAGGCCCTAGTTGATATGAGTGACTGGATATTAACCTATATATAGGTACGATATACGGTGGTGTCTAACTGGCTAGAGAGACAATGAGATTACTCATCCATAGGGTTGTATTGTTCTAAAATGTGCAGGGCAACACAGGAGTGACAATAAAAAGCGTGGAAAACACGTTGGAGCCTGGATTATAATCACCCTACTTGCACCATATGACCGGTGTCTTCACATTTTTTTAAGGCTAACATAGAACATGATATGTATGTAAAATGAATGTATGTAAAACACACTGATATGTATGTAAAATTATTCGCATGAAATTGAAATTTCGAGAATATTCGGGGG
>NW_026355819.1:12080-14938 GCF_001194135.2 Octopus bimaculoides | reverse complement strand
GGGGGGGGGGGGCAAGAAGTTGTGAGATTTATACCATTCCTCATCTCCATTTATGAATCTATCGCATATCCAAATTTTTAGTTCGATTAGAATTTATTGTCTCATGTTGAGTGGAAATATATTTGGAAATTGTTTTGTCACTTGAAGCCCTCTAGGACATTCCAGATTTAACTCCACTGTTGCTGTAGAAACATGGGCAATGATTCCACTAGTGCAGGGCAGAAGACCTAGCAGTCAAACATGTGGTAACAAAATACATCTGACGCCTTTAAACACCGTTTAAGTGGAAATTCTGTTTTGCAATGTACATGCAACGAGAGTGTGTCATATTAAGTTGGATGATGTTTGAATTTCGTATATTGTGTGTATTTGGCTTAATGTGATCCGTTTTCGGGTCTTGATTACATAGAATTGCGTTGCGTAGGATGTGTTATATTAACAAGTGGAAACTGCATATAATGTGAATTGAGAGAGTGGAGGATGTTATAGTGACGAACATTGATTATGAAAAAGATTGATCGCTGATATTTTATTAGGTATTGATTGAGCAGAATGTGTTATGTTTTATTGCTTGATAATGATGCTTTACAGTAAGTGGTATATGGTTCATTTATTGAATGATTTTGTTACTTCATTGAATGTTCATTGTAGTGTGTACGAGAATTGTTCAGAGAGATTACCAACTAATTTGGACTTGCCTTCGGTGGATTAGGGAATGTACTTACTGCAGCTTTTTAGATTAGTGTCAATTTGAGACAGGGCGTCATTGTTTTAGCTGTTTTATTGACATTGTTGTTGTTGTCATTATTATTATAAATACTTTGAGCATGCGCTTTTGAGTTTCCAAGGCTGAGAGAAAGATAGAGAAAAAAATTTGGGGAGAGGGCTCTTGCCCTAGTGGTCGAGGCGCTTGTAGATTTTTCATGGGTTCTCCATGAATAACCCTGAGTTGTTTGCCTCTTTTAGGCATGCTCTTTGTTATATTTTTCATTGTTGTCGATCTTCTACACACTTTATGTAACCTCACTTTCTCCTTCATGTTGTAACCTTATTTTGTCGACTCTTAATGGCCAATAAGGAAAGGATTATTATTATTATTAATGTTGTTGTTGTTGTTGTTGATATCGATGAGGTGAGTTGACAGAATCGTTAGTACATCTTTACGCCCCGAGTTCTAAATCCGCCGACGTCAACTTTACCATTCGTCCTTTCGGAAATAAGTTCAATACTGGAGTCGATGTCATCTTCCCGATATTGTATCGCTTATTTTCTTTTCTGTTGAGGTGTGGTGCAGTCATCATTTGGTGTATTACTGCTTGTATTGTGTTTTGAGTGTGTAATGCGTTAGTTATCTAACTTGCTGGTGGAAGATTATGTCATTGGATAATTATTGTATACAGCCTTGTGTTTGTGGGTTGTTTTTGTTTAAGTTGTATTATTGAATTAATTAGTGTCATGCGTAGAATTAATTAGTGACTTGCTATTTATTGGCGAGTGTGTAGTGCTGAGGATCCAGATATAGGTTCTACGTTTTTCTTCATATGTCCTTTTTGGCGAGTTGGCAGAATGGTTAGCGCACCGAGCAGAATGCTTAGTAATATTTATTCCGTCTGAACGTTCTAAGTTCAAATTCCGCCGAGGTCGACTTTGCCTTTTATCTTTTTGGGGGTCGATAAAATCGACTATTCCTCTCCCCTAAGTTTCAGGGCTTTTGCCTATAATAGAAAGGATTATTATTATCCTCAATTTTTTAATTCTTTAAATTTTTCTCATTTCTTGTATTACCTCCTTCTCTTAATTCGCGATGAAAGTTTTTAACAACTTTCATCATTTCATCTCTACAAGCATACACACCACATGACTTACACGCGATCGCACGTGAACTCACATACAGATATATACGCACAACGCATGTGTACACCACATGTGATCTGCAATCATACCCCTAACCCTAACCCTAATCTCACGACCAATAACTTACAAGTGTGTATACACACATATTCGCATATCATACAGCTCAAAATCTACACACACAAACAAACATACACACATACACACACATGCACTCATACAGAGACACATATATGCTTGCACGTACACACACATACATACAATGCACTCGCATATACACCCATATACATACGTCAATGAACACAATGTAGATATATATACACATACTTAAATAATTCGAAACGACTACACAACTCGCTCGAAAATACGCGCTTATGCCCACTCAGGCGCAACGCGAAACCTTGACGTCCCTATATACATTTTCACATACCTCCACACTTTTATACACATCGTACAGATATGCTCAACGTCCACGAACAGACATACATACATAATCACGGACCCACATTTTTGCCACGCACTACTCTACACATTTACACGCATATTCTCATGCACACATGCGTAAGGATCTCGTGAATATACATGACATGCATTAATATATGCACATACACGTGCCCCATCCTCTATTATTACACACATACACACACACACATAATTTGTATAGAGCGCGGAAATCTACACTGGCGCATACTTACTTTGCTGTTTACACTTAAATACACACACATCCGAACAAACACGCACACATATATACAGAGATACACACAGCATTAATAAGAAACACACAACACTACTACGAACACAGCATTAACAAACACGCGCGCACACACACACGCACACACACACACACACACACACACACACATACAAGAGATTATCAGCTGCATGAGAGATTAACTGCCCGGTAGCAACACGTACAAGTACACGCACGCATCTATGCTGTTTTAAAGAACAAAAAAAAACAAACACCATAGTCATACAGAAAACTGATAATGATTGTGTGTGTGTAT
>NW_026355819.1:9826-11122 GCF_001194135.2 Octopus bimaculoides | reverse complement strand
ATATATAAACATACACGCATGCACACACATATATGTAGATATATATCAATTCCTAAACTCATTTGTCCGTTCCAATACGCATGCATATACAGCAAAACACACACACACACACACACACACACACACACAGAAACATACACAAACGCATATATTCAACCCTTATATAAAACTCTGTAAACGTATACACGTTATCAACCAACAAGTCAACACATAGTATTATCCATGTTGCTGGCTAATTTAAAAAGATTTAATCACGTGTTCCGATGTACAGTCCGCCATATTTTCCCCATGCTGTTTTAATAACTTTCTAGAAAGCAATTATCTTAGTGGACATATTGTGCGATAAAAAATCTGAAGAACACGCATAGGCATACATATACGCAAGTGCACGCGGACATAGATTCATGGGCATTTGAGTTTGCCTACGCAAGCACACACACACACACATATTTGGTCAGTTAAATATATATATATATATATATGTGTGTGTGTGTGTGTGTGTGTGTGTGTGTGTGTGTGTGTGTATAAAGAGAGACAGAGAGGCAGAGATAAATAAATATTCGTATATGCATGTACCTCCTCAATTGCTCGCTTAGTAACCATGCGGTTTAAATCCAGTCCCACTACTAAGAACCTCGAACATATGTTTTAAACTATACTCCGGGCGATCCAAAACTTATCAGGCAATTTTGTAGATGGGAAATCTTTCATATATATATATATATATATATATAGTATATATATATATATTAGAAATCTTATTTCACAAAGAAGTCTTATTTCATGAAGACAATTCGTGTATAGTTCTGCAAATTATATTGGTTCAAGAACGTCTGTGCTGATGTGAACACAGATGTTGTTACGTAAGTGAAACGTTAATGTTCGAAACTGCAGTCCATAGATTATTCTTTGTTTTCTATGTTTCTCATTTTGTCCTATTCTGGTGTTTTAGCGAAATTTTTCTGCAGAACATTATTTTTCATTGAGGTTGGGTCGTTCATGACTTCTTTCTAGCATATTGGATGTCCACCTAGTGGTCATCCCTTATACACGTGCAGTACATTTTTTTCTGAATTTTCATATTTTTTATATGCTAGGCCACTTGGTTTTAAATTGAATTAATATTCAGTTTTTCACCCTATCTATCTCCTTGCTTTTCTCCTTATTTCTTTCTGGGTTCCTTTCAGTTGAAGAGCGTAGCTCGAAACGTTAACGACTTTCTCTATTCCCGAGCGTTAAACTAATACATCCATTTGTTGTTTACACCACCTGTCTTCTTCTGTTGTTTTTTTTTTC
>NW_026355819.1:7722-9675 GCF_001194135.2 Octopus bimaculoides | reverse complement strand
ATATATACCGTGAGCTGATACTATGAGTAGCTGTGTGGTAAGAAGATTACTTCGCAGCCACATGGCTCCAAGTTCACTCCTACTGCGTGGCAGCTTGGGCAACTGTCTTCTACTATAGCCTCGGGCTTGTATGTGGATTTGGTAGACGGAAAGAAAGCCTGTTGTATATATCTGGTAGATGGAAAAATGTCCGTTGTATATATATATGTGCATATATTTATGTGTGTGTATCTGTGTTTGGTCCCCCCAGCACCACATGACAACCGGTGTTAGTGTCTTTATGTCCCCGTAACTTAGCGGTTGGGCAAAAATGACCGATAGAATAAGCACCAACCATAAACAATAAATACAGGTGTCGATTCATTCGATTAAAAATCTAAGGCAGTGTTCCAGCATGACCGCAATCTAATGATAAAATATATATACATATGTATACACACACACACACACAGTTTCCGTCTACCTAATCACTCACATGGCAAACCCTGATTGGGCCGGGAATCCAGAAGTCTAGTCCAAAGGTGTCTTATGCCAAACCACCGAGTTATGGGAATGTTGACAAACCAACACCTGATTATCAAGTGGTATGTATGACAAACACAGACGCAAACATCACACACTCACAACTAAGCGCGCACGCACTCACACAAACGCACGAGCACACACATACGGGCACTACACAGTTACGCCAGCTAATACAAAAATAGTTCTTGATTGCAAAGTGGGATTCTTAATCAGAGAAAATGAGCAACGTACCCTCTAGAGAAACGCAACCGTCCCTTAATCAATCAAATCCTAATATAACAGCATTAGCAACTATTTTCGGGAAAGCTGGGCAAATAGCTATAACTGCGAATGTGTAAAACAGATGAGAAAAATATTACGGATTTTTTAATTCTTACTTTGTTAATATTTATTCTTTTTTATATATATATTTCTTTCTATTTTTTCTTGACGTTTTGCCAGGGCTCTTTCAATATTTGCTATCGATAATCTGATTAAAAGAATCAATATAACCAAAATAATTAAGATCCAAATAATGATACGGAATAATACGGAAATGTTACCCAGAAGACTGGTTAAAATAATGACTGCACGATAGGAAAACTGCTTGTTAATTCTACCAATAAATATGGCGAACGCAATGCAAAGCAAATCTGTTTCTCGACATTGAATAAGACGGAGAAGGAAAGAAGAGAGGAAAAAAAGATGTTATTCACCGATAATTGTTAAACCATACAAAAATACACCTACAAATTCACATAAATACGTGTTCATTCACATATACACGCTTATGTGGGGGCAAATTGACATACACACACATACGTGTACACGTATATATACACACTGAAATGTATACGCACGTACATATATATATATATATATATATATATATATATATATAATATGCATACACATATGTGTGTGTGTGTGCATGTGTTTGTGTGTGTGTGGATATGTATATACGCACATAAATATATACATAGGTATGAGGCGCAAGCATTCTCTAGCGCTAGATTTCAAATTCTTAAGCGTATTAAATATAGTTTATTTTAGTTTATTTTATTGGATTTCGATTCAATCCATTCCATTTCATATTCCTGGAAAATTTGAAGACATTCAATATATGTATATAATAAAACTTAGTAACAATTCCTTCATAATCATTATTATTATTTACATATCTATCTATACGTTGATATATGTGGATGTGTGTGTCTGCATGATGTATATACATATAAAAAAAAAAAATAGATGCGCCCTTTTAAAGCCTAGCCAGACTCATGGGACCGATTTCCCGGTATCAATGGCGTATGTGCTCCCGAGCTGGACGGGACACCAGTCCATCGCAGCGTCACTCATTTTTGCCAGCTGAGTGGACTGGAGCAACGTGAAATGATGTTTTTTGCTCAAGAACACAACGCGTCGCCCGGTCCAGGAATCGAAACCACA
>NW_026355819.1:4854-7021 GCF_001194135.2 Octopus bimaculoides | reverse complement strand
TGTATATATATATATACGTGTGTGTATATATATATATACGTGTGTGTATATATATATATACGTGTGTGTATATATATATATACGTGTGTATATATATATATATACGTGTGTATATATATATATATATATATATATATGTATATATATATATACGTGTGTGTTTATATGCATATGTGTGTGTGTACATTGAGTTCAGGTAACATTCTGTTTATTGACAATAGTACGTACATTTTATTAGTGTTCAAGTTGAATTATATCACCTGAATCTCCGCTTTGAATTGCGCCTAAATATGCATAAGTATACCTGCGTATACACGGTATGTGGGGGCATGCATATATGTATACATACATTAATAATTGTTCGTAATAGCGTATTTTGAAATAACACAGGAGAGTGTAATATTTCTTTCATAAACAGTGCCAAATATATTTTTGTTTTCGATATATGGTGACAGCACAATTAGTAGCAACAGCAGCAGCAACACTAGTAGTAGTAGTAGTAGTAGTAGTGTTTGTAGCAGTATTAGTAGTATTACTTATAGAAGTAGCAGCAGCAGAAGAAACAGCGGTTATAGCTACGCGACTTCACAGCTGTTGTCGTTGGTCGTGTTACCATTTATTGCGACGTTTGCTTTAATTTCACCGTTATTTGGAGAGGTGTAATATTTCTGGCAATTACGTCATCTCACTGTAACCGCCATTTTCTTTTCATTGGGCTTTCATCTTTATATATTAAAATTTTTTTTTTTTTTATTCTTCATTACATTTTTTGTTGCCAGGCGGTGATGGTGGCGTTGTTGTTGTTGCTGCTGTTTTTCTTGTTCTGTATATCGTGGCGGCTGTGGTGTTAGTAGTCGCATTGTCGGTTGTAGTAGGAATAATTAAATTGATCCAATGATTTCTAATCTATTCTGTTTAGTAATTAAGAAAACTTGATAAATATTTAATTAAAAAAAAAAAATGATTTTGCATTAATTCCTGAGTTTATAGTTTGTGGTAGTCGTGGTGGTGATTGTGGTTGTACTTTTCTCCAACTAATCTTCTGATCAAGCAGATATTATAATCATAGACATTCCAACCATGCCAATACGCTTCTCATGCGTATCAGTGAATAATATAGGTATTGCATTACGTATTCTTTACTTTTTAACACTTTGCTTGTCCTGTATAATACGTGATACACATAACATATTTCCCAGAATAATGCGGCGTGCTAACGATTCTGCCATCTCGCCGCTTTATGTGTTTAAATTTTGGCTCAAACTCAGCAATTTCGTGAGAGGGAGAAAATCGACTATTCCCTTTCGCAAATTTTCAGGTAAAATAAATAAACTCGATTTTATTGTAGAGCATAACTAATCAGGGTGACACCAGCATATAAATGGTATTTATTTGAATAACCGTTGTTTCGGGCGAAATTCAAAAGTCGCAGCGATGGGATTTGATCACGGAGACTAAATAGCATGAAGAGAATTACATATGTTCTTCCATCTTCTCTTCTTCTCTTCCTCCACCTCTCCTCTTACTCTTCGTCCACCACATCGTTGTCAGCTTCACCACTACGTTCATCGTGTACAGAACCACCATCATTATCGTCTGCGCAGAAGTTGCAACAACGGCGGTCACATGACCGTCATTATTCCTCTTCGTACTGTTCTTCATCATTATTAATATAATAATCATAATTGTCGTCGTCATCGTGCTTGGCATCGTAACGACCATCATCGACCCCCTCCGCCTCCTCCTCCTGCTTCGCCTCCTCCTCCTGCTCCTCCGACACCGCGTTCTCTTTTTCTTCCTTTTCCGCCTCCTCATGCTTCTCCACCTCCAAGTCTCCATCATCAATGTAGCGATTGCCACCATAGGACCATATTTATAACAGATAGTCAATGCATGTATGTATGCGTGTGTATGTATGCACGAGCGGGATCGTGTGATTGTGTGCATACAAATTGCATGTGTGCACGATTGTGTGTGTTTATAATATCAATTGTTGACGGTCGCCTCTGTGTAGCTTCCCAGTATATATTTAATATACTTTACATCTCCCACACGACATTACATATATGCATATGTGTGTGTGCTTGTCCACGTGTTTATATGTGTATATGTACATATATATATATATATATACACATATATATATATACATATATATGTGTATATC
>NW_026355819.1:1645-3098 GCF_001194135.2 Octopus bimaculoides | reverse complement strand
TATATATGTTCCAAACATAACCTGACCAGCTTGAATTCTTTGGTCCTTAACATTGTGTCATTGTTTCTAGTAATTACGGCCTCGTCTCGTTTTGATTAGTGATTTGAGTATCCCACCCTTCATATATATATATATATATATATATATATATATATGACATGATAGACACACAGGAGTACAGTTGCAGAGTCACACACCCAGTGGCCTTTCATTGTTATTCTTATCAATATTATAACCCCAACCCCGAGCACAACAATGCACGAATCGTAGTAGAATTTACTGATTAACATCAAGCAACAATATACATAGATCAGAATTGGGCCGCTGAGCGAGTAACGCCCATGGGAAACTATCCAGTGTGCCCATGCCCTAATCGACACTATGTACATATATATACAAATTCAACGCACTCATACAGGAACGTAGGTAAAATCATATACAAAAAAATTATACATACTTACATACATGCATACACACATGCATCGTATATACACCGCTGCATATTTATGTATGTATATACGAGTATGTACATTATACATGAATACAATACATACTTAACACATATATACATTGAAGTGAATTCACACAGGGAAACTCTTTTGACAAACGTCGGAGAATATAGGTTTACTTTAGAGATTATGGAGACGCATATATAATTTTTTATAGAAACACATACACAAGCACAAAGGCGCACATAATTGCATTTAGTTTTTATATATATATATATATATATATTTATATATATATATATATATATATATATATATGCGTGTGTATATAAATGGTTAAATGTGTGTGTGTGTGTTGATAGAGTTTCAGCGTCTTTATATACCAGCCGTGCATGCAATGCAGATATCCGACGCATATCTTTGCAGCAATCCCACAAGACAGCGACGCCCCCACTGAACGCAGTCATTAATCATAGACGCACTCATACTCAGATCTGCGCACATGTGTACACCAATACATACAAACATAGTTGCGCGCATGCGTTAATATCCAGCGGCTCGTTACAAGAATGATCTTTGTTTCTTTCCAATGAAGAATTAGCTCGACGTAAATCACCAGAGATCTGTCTCTGAGATATTCGATAACTATGTGAAGGTTGCATTAAATTTACAATGTTATATATCATATTGCATTTAATATCCATGCATCTATCTATCCATCTATCTATCTATCTATCCATCTATCTATCTATCTATCTAGCTAGCTATCTATCTATCTAGCTATCTATCTAGCTATCTATCTATCTAGCTGTACATACACATACACATATTGATATATGTATGTATGTATATATGCACATTATGCGTTATATGTTAGTATTTGTATTATGTTAAATTTGACATTATCTCATATATCATGTTACGAAGGCCGTTTTCATTCTCTTAACACACTCAGATCAATTCGGCTCAAACATTTTTAAGTGATTACGTAGAGCTTCTAGCTA
>NW_026355819.1:0-1027 GCF_001194135.2 Octopus bimaculoides | reverse complement strand
TATATATATGACGGACAAAGCGTACTGAATCAATTCAGTAGACGGACACTCAATAGAAATCCATCGTGTACATTTGTGCGATTGTGTGTATGTGTGTGTGTGTATGTGTGCGTTTGTGTTTCCCTAACATAATGGTTCGGCAAAACACACCGATAGAATGAGCACCGGACTTTAAATTAGAGTACTGAGGCTTACATCTTCGAATAGTCCATTGCCCCAACATGTATCAAATCAATAATAACATTAAAAAAAAAGCATGAAAAAGAAAGAAAGAAAGAAATGGACAAGAAGTCTCAACCCCAATATTTCACTGGCACTTTATTTTCATGATATCAAAATTGCAAATGACAACGATGTCCTAAGCGAGGTTTGAACTCAGAAATTTCGGTGTCGTACGGCGCTCCACCGGTTATAGGTCACCTTAAAAATACTGAACTATACCGTAACAAAGAAACAAAAAACATGAACAAACAACTAAACAAAACAATGTGCAGAGTATTAAAGACATTAGGTACGTGTCTGTGTGAATCTGTGTGTGTGTGTGTGTGTGTGTGTCTTGGTTTGTATATATGGATGTGTGTGTGTGTGTGTGTGTGTGTGTGTGTGCATATATATATATATATATATATGTGTGTGTGTGTGTGTATGTGTGTATTTGTGAGTGTGTGTGCTTGTGCGCGTATGTGTGTTATGAGTGAATGTTCGTATATTTGTGTATGTACGTTTCCGTGTGTGTGTAAGTATCTATGTGTGTATGTGTACGAATATATATGTATATATATATATGTATGCATTTAAATATTTGTGTGTGTGTGTATGTGTATGTATGCAAATATCTAAGTTTAGTGAGGTGGCGAGATTTAAAATATTGAATCAGCGCAAAAAGCTCTATAAAAGGAGTTTTCTCGATAAAACAAAGAATAGAACAAATATGAACAATGCCGTGAAATACCTACCTATTTCCCCTCTCTCTCTCTTTCTCTATCCATTTATATATATGCGTGCGAGTGTGTGCGTGTTTGTGTGT
>NW_026355818.1:0-758 GCF_001194135.2 Octopus bimaculoides | reverse complement strand
CATATATATGTATATATACATGCATATATAGGTACAGGACATCAAAAAAAGACGTGATAAAATGTGAAACGAGAACATAAAAACAAAAAACATGGAAGACGAACTTTTTTTTCGAACAACGAAAGAAACAAATAGAGAAATGAGACAGGCAACATAAAGAACATTCCCTTCATCAGTTGTCCCCTGTTTTATCTACTCCGCGTTTCGAAGGTAGGGACAAGACGTGACTTCGTTAAAACAGTCCTTCCCGCAACGCAAATTAAATAAAATTTGGGATTGTGTGTGTGTGAATCGAAGCCATACTCAATTTTGGCCTACCTGTTACCTTTCTAAAGCGGAAACGAAATACGAAGAAGCTACTACACCTAAGCTCGTCTTTGACGGAATGCAGACAACTGCAAGTTTAACATCAGCTTTTACGGGTACTTTTTTCAAGGTGTGTGAACTGGTGTAAGGCAAACTGAAGTAACCGTCACAATACACCGCTCGCTGCGGCGGGAATTGAACGCGCGGTGCAAGATTGAGTGAATAACTTAACTAGTAGGTCACGTACCTTAACAAACACATTAACACTCACACAAACACAAGCCAACTCACACACACAGACACACGCACCCGTACACACACGTTAGAGAGGGAGAGAGGGGAAAGGAGCGAGAGAGACAGCAAAAGAGTTATGTATTAAATACGTACACACATACACACATTCGCATATATTTATATATACGTGTGTGCGTACATGCTTTTATATATATATA
>NW_026355816.1:0-304 GCF_001194135.2 Octopus bimaculoides | reverse complement strand
TTGTTTTTGGTGTTGTTCGTTTGTCAGTTACTAAATTTAGGATTTTTTAGGAGCGGTTTTTAATATTTTTCAACTACAAATGTTGCAACAGATCTCTATGAAAACACTCCTTTTGTTGTTTACAACCTAATTTACACCCATATACATATACATATACACACCTTCACACCTATCGCAAACACACATACAAGAATACAAACACACATACATATATATATACATACATGCATACACACATGTATATATAAATATATATATATTATACAGACACATACATACATACATACATACATACATACATACA
>NW_026355815.1:0-534 GCF_001194135.2 Octopus bimaculoides | reverse complement strand
TTCATATCCAACTAAAGAGATAACAACACTTGCCGTGGGTGAAGACCTTCTTTAGTCTGGAGTGCTGGTGTTTCTCCTTTTCCTATCCACTGTCTTCAGCTTTTATAGAGAACCCATTTCTCATCACCAGTCACTATTCGGTCCAAAGAAGGTTCATTCGTGAGACGTGACACCAAAGAAGAGTTCACGCACACTCTGCGCGTGATTAGACTCATAAAGTTTGTGAGGAACCCATTGACTCAATTTGCTGTCTTTTCTGATGGCACGTAGGTGTCAATGAATGGTTGAGTGACCAAATCCAAGCTTCACTGCTAGTTCCTCAACAGTTACCAGAGTTTGCAGGACATCCTCATCGAGCTCTACAGATCTTCCAGAACGAGGCTCATTTTCTTGGAGGTAGTTTCTGGTCGAAACTTCTATAACCATCGTTGTCACTAGCTTACGCTTATTGTCCGATCCTTGTATACTACATTAATATTCCCCGCACTTGCCTTTGCGTTGTTGCCTTTATTGAACTCATAAAGCAAAATATGC
>NW_026355814.1:0-386 GCF_001194135.2 Octopus bimaculoides | reverse complement strand
TATATATATATGTATATATGTATATATGTATGTATATGTGTATGCATATATGTATGCATGTAGATATGCGCACGCATACATATACATGCATACATGCTTGTTTGCATGGGTATATGCTTATATGTACTAATATATTACGTATGTGTATATGTATATGCAAACAAATATATGGATACACATAATACGCTCTCACATGCATGCATACATACACACCGCCAAACTGACATGCGTGCGCGTGCGCAGTCAAACATGCATTAGTCGGTTGAAAGTTACAGAAAAGATAGAATGCCGAGATTTTTGAAACTTTTGAGCAGAATGTATAAGTACGTACATATGTAAATATGCATGCATGTATGTATGTATGTATGTATGTATGTATGTATGTA
>NW_026355813.1:0-228 GCF_001194135.2 Octopus bimaculoides | reverse complement strand
TCAAAAGATAGTGCTCATGGGAACTGCCCATATCCTACGTAAAATACTGGGTGCGGGGTTTTCAAATAACAGAAAGGTGGTATGAGCACGAACTAAGAGCTGTGATGAAGAGTAAGATTTATATCTAAATCACTAAAGCATTACACTACTCTAGTTTGTGACCACTCTTGTATCCACGTGCAACCATATCTATCTATCTATCTATCTATCTATCTATCTATCTATCTA
>NW_026355812.1:0-249 GCF_001194135.2 Octopus bimaculoides | reverse complement strand
TAGATAGATAGATAGATAGATAGATAGATAGATAGATAGATATTGTTGTACTTCGGGATGGTCATTCTGAAAGAACGGAGTGAGAGGAGCAAGAACACACACGGAAACGAAAAGTGTCGCTGAAGAGGTCACAGATGTGTGACGAAAGATTTCTGGATAATGGATAGGCGTCAAAATGATAGAAATAATAAAATAACATTAATAAACGAGTGAAGAATATATATATATATATATATATATATATATATA
>NW_026355811.1:0-676 GCF_001194135.2 Octopus bimaculoides | reverse complement strand
ACATAAATGCGCGCGCACAGGCGCAGTGGCAAAATAGATATTACAATGTCTCGCTAAAAGTAAAATACGAATGCAATTTTTTTTTTCAATGCTATTGATGTAGGGAAGAGAAAAAGTACGAGAGTTTCCTGATTGACCGTTTCAGGGAATGTTTATCCCTCCTCAGAGAAGATGTACGAGATTTCCCTTATTAATATCATAGAAAATTCTGCACCATATAATGCTACCATAAATTAGGCAAGCACTGTGATGGGTAGCTCAATTGGCATACGTGTGTGCTTTGGGCGGCTTATCATTAACTAAGCAATAAATATGTTATGCACAACTTGTCATCCTCGAACCGCTTTGGATTTTTATGTATATTTACTGTTTCGGAGGTAACCTTTTCTATGCTTTCTGAAGTAAAAGCACGGAGTTTATTTTCAAGACTCCAAGGAAGCTATAACATACTGAGCAAACACTCACCTCTGATTGCTCTACCTCTTATAATAGAAACAGCTGTAAGCTAATGATGTTGATAACGTAATTCGTCTTCCTTTGTCATTTACTTAATTCATATTACGCTTTGTGCTCGCCAAACGCATTATTCTGAAGCACATGTATTGTGGTGAGTTCTAACAACAGGTTATTAATATCTGTGTGCCTCATGATAATTATACATACATATACGTGTATA
>NW_026355810.1:0-218 GCF_001194135.2 Octopus bimaculoides | reverse complement strand
GCATGCATGCATGCATGCATACATGTATGTATATGCCTGTGTGTCGTGTACGTGCACACAATTGTACATATGAGTATGTATGTTCTCTTTTTAATTTAGAATAAAGCTTGATCGCCCACCTGATTGGTACCAACAAGGTTGTGTAAGAAAGCATCATGTGTTGTGTTATGTCTCAAGCTACTGCTATCTAGCACATTCGGATGATCTCTACACGACTG
>NW_026355809.1:0-267 GCF_001194135.2 Octopus bimaculoides | reverse complement strand
TATTATTATTATTATTATTATTATTATTATTTATTATTATTAAGGCGGTGAGCTGATAGAATCGTTAGCACGCCGGACGAAATGGTGAGCGGCATTCCGTCCGTATTTACATTCTGAGTTCAAATTCTGTCGAGGTCGACTTTGCTTTTCATCCTTTCGGGTTCGATAGATCGAGTACCAGTGAAACACTGGCTTCAGGCGTTGTGCATTTAGAAGAAAGGATGACTACTACTACTACTACTACTACTACTACTACTACTACTACTA
>NW_026355808.1:0-312 GCF_001194135.2 Octopus bimaculoides | reverse complement strand
CAGAACATAGCGGCAGACGAAATACTGCTAATAATAATAATAATAATAATCCTTTCAATTATAGGCACAAAGCCTGCCTGAAATTTGGGGGAAGGGAACTAGTCGATTACAGTGACCTCAATATTTCACTGGTACTTAATTTATCGACTACGAAAAGATGAAAGGCAATGTTTGACCTCGGTGGAATTTGAACTCAGAATGTAACGACAGGCGAAACGCCGTTAAGCATTTAGTCAAGCGTGCTAACGATTCTGCCAGCTCACGGCCTTAAATAATAATAATAATAATAATAATAATAATAATAATAATAAT
>NW_026355807.1:0-327 GCF_001194135.2 Octopus bimaculoides | reverse complement strand
TGATGATGATGATGATGTCAACAATGGTGGTGATGATGATGATGATGATGGTGGTGGTGGTGATGATGGTGGCAGTGTTGGTTGTGAAGATGACAACAATAATGACAGTGATGATGGTGGTGGTAAGGATGATGATGATTATTATTATGATGACAATGACAACGACGATGATTACTGATGTTGATAATGATGATGATGACAACGTTGACAATGACGATGGTTAATGACAATGATGATGATCTACGATGACGAAGATGGTGATGATACTGATGACAATGGCAACATATATATCTGGTATGTGAAAAGAAAGGCAACAACAGCAACAAC
>NW_026355806.1:0-223 GCF_001194135.2 Octopus bimaculoides | reverse complement strand
ATATTTATATATACAAATATATATATGTATATATACATACATATAGATAAATAGATATATTTCTAGATAGATAGACAGATAGATAGATAGATAAAGATATAGCTATATAGATATATAGATGCATATATATCTATATATATATATGTGTGTTTGTGTGTGTATGTATTTATATATGCATATGTACATGTATATATGTATATCAGTATATAAATATATATGTATG
>NW_026355805.1:0-313 GCF_001194135.2 Octopus bimaculoides | reverse complement strand
AGTTACTCTATCCAGATTACAAGTTCATGTTTATACCTGTAATTATTGGGTCACTGGAATATATAACATACTGCCTAAATGCCAATCTTGAGAAATTAGGCTTCTCAAAGCCAGAAAGGAGAAAGCTGATTCGAAGATTACAGATCCAATCCATCACTGGAACTGTAAAAATCTGTATAACTTTCCAGAGGTTTATCATGTCTAGATATGCAAGTATATACATGAGAATACATACATGAAACAAAGCATACAAATCTACACGTATACAGACACACACATACATACATACATACATACATACATACATACATAC
>NW_026355804.1:0-202 GCF_001194135.2 Octopus bimaculoides | reverse complement strand
ATTGCTTACATATTGTTCATACAGTTCATTCATGTTCACACATGCAATTTTCATGTATTCAAGTATTCAGATAGATATGTATACACATTCTTACAAACATACATGCTTACATACACGTGTGTGTGTGTGTGCATGCATGCATGTGTAAGTGTGTGTATGTGTATATATATGTGTATTTGTATATATATATATATATATATAT
>NW_026355803.1:0-220 GCF_001194135.2 Octopus bimaculoides | reverse complement strand
GTTCTTTCGCTTGATGCAACAGATACAGGTGAAGACAAGACAAGCTGCATAAACGCCAACACTTGTAGCATACTAGAACAAAAAATAGCATCAGACGCTCTCCATTTTTCAACTATGTCATTAAATGATTTAGGCAAATTTTCCCTTTCCGTCCATAGGCCAGCAACAATTTTGATTTGAGATGACAGTAAGAGTAAATCAAAAGAAGCAGGTGCATTTT
>NW_026355802.1:0-1435 GCF_001194135.2 Octopus bimaculoides | reverse complement strand
ATATATATATATATATAAATAAATATATATATAAAAATATATATATATATGTATGTATATAAATAAATATATATGTATATATAAATAAGTATATATATATATATATATATAAATATAGATATATATATATATATCAATATTAAAATAAAACTTATTTCTAGACAGATATTGAAACCTCTACCTCCATACAAGGTTAGTAGTTAAATTACTAACACCTTTACCAATTAGGCCATGTAACCAATACTTGGAAAACATTTTAAAAATGAGATACTTAAATCTATTTTTATTATTGATTGGACACTATTATAGATTAAATATCTCATTTTTGACAGCAATTAGTTGTGGAACTCAGTAGACTAGTAGATAACGGTGAGCGTAAAAGAGCTGTGAGAGGTGGGCATTCTGAAGTCTCCTGACCGGGGTTCAAACCTGGTCGGCAAGGAGGTGAGTGTATTTTTTTTTTGTTTATACAAAAGCATTGAAAACTATATTTCCTAGATAGAGATTGAAACCTCTACCTAGATACATGATTATTAGTTAAATTACTAACACCTTTACCTATTATTCCACCAAATAAAAACTTGAGAATCAACTTAAAAATCAAATATTTAAATATATTTTTATTATTGATTTGAGGCTGTGGTAGATTTAATTACTTTATTACCCACAGAAATAAATATATATATAGATATATAAATAAATAAACAGATATATATACATAAATATATATATAAATATATATATAAATTAATATATATATATATATATATATTTAAATAGATATATATGAATATATATATATATATATAAATAAATATACATAAAGAAGTATATATAGTTATGTAAATATATAAATATACATAACTATATATATGTATATATATAAATAAAAATATATATATATATATAAATGAATATATATATATATATAAATGAATATATATATATATATAAATAAACATATATATATAAATATATATATAAATATATATATATATAAATGAATATATATATATATCATATATATATAAGTAAATAAACATATACATAAATATATATATATATTTATAGATTTATTTATTTATATATACATATTTATATATATATTTATTTATATTTATATATATATTTATTTATATACATATATTAAAAAATATATTTATATTTATATATATATATATTTATTTACATTTTTATATATATATCATTTAAATATATATATATTTATTTATATATATATATATTTATTTCTATATATTAATTTATATTTATATATATATTTATTTGTATTTATATATATATGTATTTATATATATATTTATTTGTATTTATATATATATGTATTTATATATATATTTATTTATTTATATATATTTATATATGTATATTTATATATATATATTTATTTATATATATATTTATTCATATATATATA
>NW_026355801.1:3678-5926 GCF_001194135.2 Octopus bimaculoides | reverse complement strand
ATATAATTACCACCAAATCGCAAGACCTCAGCACAAATTCCATCCTTTCCGGGTGCCCTACCAAGATTCAATTTACTTATTGTTGTCATTACTTCATTTATTGAGGGCGAGGAGTCTAAGGAGCCAATGATAGGTCTTTGTTGCATAGTATCAATCACTGTTTCATCCACAACTGACTCATGGTTTAGGAGTTCAGAGAAGTGTTCGATCCAGCGACCTGTGATTTCTGTTGATTTAGTAAACAGAGTGGAAGACTCCTTGGAAAACAAAGGAGCTGATGTGGAGCTCTTAGGTCCATAAGCTCGCTTCATAAGATGGTAAAGCTTCTTGCTGTCATTTGCACCAGCAGCAACCTGAACATCACGAGCAAGATCCTCCCACCAAATGTTTTGCATCTTCCTGAGAGATCGCTGCAGTAATGTTTTTACACTGTTATAGTGGGCAAGTGCTAGACTTCGCTGCGCAGTAGACAGTTTTCTGTGTAGCAATACACTGTGGGCTTGACACTTTACCACCAATAGTCGCTGAACTTCAGCATCTTTCTCATCAAACCAGTCTCTGTGTCTGGCAGTAACATATCCCAGTGTTTCGGCTGCACATTGAAGAACCTGGTCTTGAAAAACCTCCCATGCTGCAGCAGTTTCAATGCTGGACAAGCATGTCTGAAGCTCTTTCCTAACCACATCATATACCTTGTGGACATTTAGACGGCGAGGAATGCTGACTGATCCTTTTCTCTCTTTCACTCTAATCACCATTCGGAACTTTGCTCGCACCAGACTGTGGTCTGTCCAGCATTCCGATCCATGAAAGGACTTGACATTACAAATGTCATAAATGTCATGCTTGCGGATGATGACATAATCCAGCAAGTGCCAAACTTTGGACCTTGGATGCATCTATGTTGTGTGATCACCTTTGTGCATAAAATGAGTGCTTGCGATGTAAAGTCCATGATCTTCGCAAAGCTCCAATAGCATGAGACCATTGCTATTCATTTTCCCTACTCCAAAACGTCCTAGAGAGTTCCATGTTTGCCAGTCTGTTCCAACCCTGGCATTAAAATCCCCCAGTAGAATGACTTTATCAGAATTGTGGATTTTTTAAAGTATGGCTCTCAGCTGGGTATAAAAGATTGTTTTATCTTCATAACAGCTAGTCAAAGTAGGTGCATAGGCACTTATTAGAGTAGCAAACCACTTACCTTTCAAGTGCAACCATAGTGTCATTATACGTTCATTTATAGGAACAAAGAGCTCTTCCAACTTCTTAAGGATATCAGATCGGACTTCAAAACCAACACCAGCCTCTCTGCGCTCCTCCTTCTGCCTTCCTTTCCCAAAAAAGGTGTATCTACCTCCTACTTCCTCAAGCTGACCATCACCTATACAAGTCTCTAAGAGTGCAGCTATATCAATTTTATAACAGTTCAGCTCACAAGCAACAAGTGTCGTGCCTCTTTCAGGCCTACAATCACTCTTGTTGTCCAACTGAGTGTGCACATTCCAACATGAAATGTTTAAGTTCCGTCCAGATTTTATAAATAAAAGACTCTTTGTTTTTCGAGCACAGGGTGGATTCCGTCAGTCGTGCTAAACTGACCAGATATGGAAAGACAGGCAATTTTTGGTTCACCTTTTCTAGAACCTCCCCGTTCTCCGGGTGAGCAGTGCCCTCTCCAAATGGATCTGCTCAGACACCCATGCAGCAACCAAATCCTACTGCTGTCTTGGGCAACAAGGAGACGACTTTATATCTAGCATGGACCGCCTATGTGCAGGTCACTGACTACATGCTTCCAACCCGTCAGGTCTGCATGCTTCACCACCTTCCCATCGCCGCAGGACTTCCGAATGAAAAAAAAATATATATATACTAAAGATAAGTTAAATATATACTAAAAATAAGATAAACATATATAGAGAAAAAAAAAAATTCACATATCGAACAGCAGTCGGCAATGCCTGTGCAGAGTTTTAGGTCCAATAAGGCTTGCACAACACCTCATAGACCCTCTCCACTTTATTGACATTATCCAGAGACAAACCGGAGCAAGATGTCTCGTGCCAATATGAGTCGCAGGCTCAGGGATGTGGGAGCCCCATGATCTCTAGCACAAACCAAAGATCCCCAAAATGTCCAATGCCATTCCCTACATATCTGGTTTTATATCAGAGTGACCTTCTCCTAGAGACATGCTTCAACAAAAGCTGAGGAGCGCTTCACTCCCAGTGGTCTTTCAGCACAC
>NW_026355801.1:2791-3668 GCF_001194135.2 Octopus bimaculoides | reverse complement strand
AGATTCAGAAAGCTCGAAAGATGGTAATGGTGAATCGGCGAGTTATCATCAATGAGGAAGTTCGTTCTCTGCAGATTAGTCATGGTTCTGCCTATCAAATCAACCACGATGAGCTCGGCTTCCATAAAGTCTGTGCAAGATGGATGCCAAGAGAGCTTACTGCAGAATACAAACGCCAACATCTTGAGGTCTGTCTGCGTTTACTTGATCGCTACAACAATGAGGGCAGTCACCGATGAAACGTGGGTCTATTATTATGAAGCAGAATCCAAAATACAGAGTATGGAGTGGAAACATCCTGGCTCACCAGCGACGAAGAAATTCAAGACTCAGTCTTCTGCGGGAAAGGTTATGCTAACCTTTCTTTGGGACTCAAAAGGGTCTATATTGAAAGACTACATGGAAAAGGGGTGTACGATCAACAATGCAAGATACAGTGCTTTGCTGGCCAACAAACTGAAGCCAGCAATTCGTACCAAATGCCGAAGCTTATTGTCGAAGAAAGTTTTGTTGTTGCATGACAATGCACGCCCACTCAGACCGTTGAAACCATTATCCAATTGGGTTTTGAAGTACTGGAACACCCTGTCTACAGCCCAGATCTCGCCCCTTCCGACTATCATGTCTTTGGACCGCTCAAAGACGGTTTACGAGGTCGTCGATTTCCTGCGGATGAAGATGTGAAGGAGGCGGTCCATAAATGGTTGCACGACCAACCAAAGACCTTCTTGGAGGGTCAACGCAAGCTTGTGGACTGCTGGACCAAGTGCATCGAAAAGAAGGAGACTATATAGAAAAATGACGTACTTGTTTATCTCCTGCTTTTGTGTAAATACATTGAAAAAACAAGAGTGCGTATAATTTCTCGTATATATAT
>NW_026355801.1:0-2204 GCF_001194135.2 Octopus bimaculoides | reverse complement strand
TATATATATATATATACATACATATATATATATATATACATACATATATATATCTACATCGCATTTTCCACAATTTCAAAACAACCTCAAGCTGTTGTTTGAGAAAAATTGGCAGAATCTAATTTTGTAGTTGTGTCCTTGCAACCATTATTTTTCTCCGCCTTCTTTGAAAAAAGCAAAAAGTCCTGCCTTCTGAAACTGATATACAGTAATGCCTCGATATACGAATTAATCTGTTCTCGGAGACCGCTCGTAAACCGAAAATTCGTAAAGCAGAGTAATAATTTACCATAATAGCTATGTTATAAATCATAATTTGTTCCCAGAAAAATATTTTACCAATAAAATTTATAATACTCGTAAATAAATGGCAATAAAACAGTAGTATGTAAAGAATATTTTATGTAGAGTAAAAGGAATGTCAAGATCATTTATAATAAAAATATAATTATTATAATCGTTTTCTGAATCACTTTCACTCGCAATAGGATCGCGAACACTATTACTTGTAGAAGCAATCCCCAATTCACAAGCACTCGTAGACAGACTTGTAGATTTCTTTTTAAAAAACAAGTCTACAGTTGTTTGCTTAGAAGAAACTGTCTTTCGCTCTCTCGGTAACACGCAGAAGCAATGGTTATGGTAGTAGAAACTTTTGCACTTCGTTCAAAATTTGGATTTTGTGCTAAAAAAATAAAACTCGTAAACCTGGAGTCTTGTAAGACGGGTCCTCGTAAAGTGAGGTATTACTGTATTTTCCTTGTCACTGATACAGGGACATAAAGAGAAGTTTGTTCTATGAGTATAAACGCCTATTTTCCGTTTTCCTTTAGGCGCATATGTAAAAATATCCGTTGCCTTTATTAAAAACTAGCAGAGATACCCGGCGTTGCTCGGGATTAAAATGGCATTGTTTATATATATTACAGTTATGTTGAAAAAGTGATACGGGAAAGCGCAGCATTGACGACAAAACATTTGTGGAATAAATTATGGGCTAATTCGACTAAGCGACGTGCCATGCGTCCGTTTGGAGTATTCCAAACCGTAACCTGTCATGGAAAATTGAGAGGGGGCATGTGATTTTTGAACGCACTGAAAAGTTGTCACTGGATATACTCTCCTTTGTGGCAGTCGGTGCTGCGTCTGACATGACCCATCGTCTGTAGTTTATATCTCCTTCGAATTTATGACAACTCCTTCGATGTAGGACAATAATGTCCTACACCACTCATAAAGTAAATTTGGAGGAACTGTGGTTTTCATTTGTGGGTATCAGGGAACCAATGAGGTGAGAGACTTGCCCTTGAACTTTGAACGTCGGCGTAAATCCATGTTCAATTATCTCCTTAGATGCACCAAACGATGTCATTTGAAATGCAGAGTTGACTGATATTGTTCAGAAAATCCTTTGATTGGATGGAAGTGCCATCCAGAAGATTCATAAGAGGTTGAGGAAGAGCTGGTAGTGCTGGCAATCTTACCTTACCGCCCGAGCAGCACATGCCATTAGTTTCATTTGGAAATTTTAAAGCTTTGCAGAAACGACAATTTGAGTTTAGCACACCAATTTGGACAAAATTATCAGTTTTATAAGAATGGGATGGATCATATCTGAAGCAGCTTCAGGAGTTGTGAAGAACGAATTTGTATGTGGTCTGTATCAACCTGGATATTATATCCCTCTTCTTAGTATATAGGGTTCAAAGGCCCACAGCTCTTCAATGCCCTGCCACGAGAATTAAGAAATCTGCATAAGGTGAAGTAGATGTCTTCTAAAAGGAGCTAGATATCCTCCTGTTTACAATAGCGGATGAACCAACAACCCGTCATAAGATACAGACGAGGGTAGCGGAATCAAACTCCCTTATACACCAAATGGACCAACAGCTGAGACACAGACACATATGGGAGTGGTGATGTGAAACACTCCAGACTGAGGAAATCAGAAAAACCACGGTAGTGCTCCAGCATGACAGCAGCCGTATAGCTGAAACGAGTTGTTTTTGGAAGTGTCGAATGTGTATCGTATCATACATACAAGAAAGTAGTATTTCGAATGCAGTATAACCGTGAAAACAGCTGAAAGATTGCTGACAACTTTTTCCGTCATATAAGAGTAAAATACCCAATTTTTTTAATGTTTTCACGGTGATACTACATTCAAAATATTACTTTCTTGCCTGTATGATATATATATATAT
>NW_026355800.1:0-1090 GCF_001194135.2 Octopus bimaculoides | reverse complement strand
GATACGGCCTCTCACCAGTATGAATGCGTTTATGTATAGTGAGACCATTAGTTGTAGAGAATGAATTACCACAGATATTGCACTGATATGGTTTTTCTCCTGTATGAGTACGTTTGTGTTCACTTAAATGACCAGTTTGACAAAATGATTTACCACAGATATCACAGTGATATGGCTTCTCTCCTGTATGAGTACGTTTATGTTTAGTCAAGTTACCAGATAGAGAGAATGATTTACCACAGATGTCACAGTGATATGGCTTCTCTTCTGTATGAATACGCTTGTGAAGAGAGACCATCATTTTTAGAGAATGATTCACCACAGACATCACACTGATATGGTTTTTCTCTTGTATGAGTATGTTTGTGTTGATTTAAGACACCAGATTGACAAAATGATTTACCACAAATACCACAGTCATATGACTTCTCGCCTGTATGAATACGGATATGCCTGGTTAAGTTGCAAGTATGCGGGATTGATTTACTACGGATATCACAGTGATGTCGCTTCTCTGTCTAAATACGTCTGTGCGTAGTCAATTGCCTACTTGTAGAGAATGATTTACCACAGACATCACAGTGATATGGCTTCTCCCCTGTATGAATATGTTGGTGTTTATTTAAAAGATCAGATTGATGAAATGATTTACCACAAATACCACAGTCATATGGCTTCTAACCCCTATGAATACATCTATGTGTAGTGAAATTGTAACTTCTAAAGAATGATTGACCAAAGATACCGCAATGATATGGCTTCTCACCTGTATAAATGCATCTGTGTTCAGCTAAGTGATTATTTTCAGAGAATGATTTACCACAAATAACACAGGGATATGGTTTCTCACTTCTATCAATTCATTTGTGATTCATGAGGTTACTTTCCAGAGAAAATGATTTTTGACAGATACCACAATGGTATGAGGATTTTTCAGTCTCTTTTTGCAACTCTTCAACAAAATAATAAATCAATTCTTTAAGTCTGTAACATTAGCCATTCTTTCAATAATTTTCTTTTCTCAGGACAATATATATTTCTTTTCATATTTCATTTTTTATCAATTATTTCTTTCAAATGTTTCACAGCT
>NW_026355799.1:1221-1522 GCF_001194135.2 Octopus bimaculoides | reverse complement strand
ATATATATATATATATATGTATATGTACATATATATACGACCAGGCTTCTTTCAGTTTCTGTTTACCAAATCCATTCACATGGTTTTGGTCAGCCTAAGTCTATAGTAGAAGACACTAGCCCAAAATTCTATGCAGTAGGACTGAACCTGAAACCATGTGGTTGGGAAGCGAGCCTCTTACCACATAGCCACTCCTTTTTCAGGACAAATTTTCATGGAAAATAACTTCATATTATTCCTTGGATTTGATAGTCATTGCCATCATCAACATCATTTTTACATCTGCTTTCTTTATTTGGAA
>NW_026355799.1:698-1141 GCF_001194135.2 Octopus bimaculoides | reverse complement strand
ATTCGGTTCTCATTGTGCCTTGTGGCACTTGAGGCGACAGCAAGATCATTCCACTTTCTAACACAGAAAGTGTCCTTAACAGCTTGTCCCATTGTTAACCTTCTGCTTTTAAGATCTTTTCTTGTTGTTCTCCACTGCATTTCCTTTGGTCGGCCACATCTTTTACTTTGTGGAACCCAAAAGCGATCCTTGTTTCAATAGTTCCTCTTAATGCTCTTTCAAATAAGGCACTTTTTATTCTACAGGTATTCATACATCAAAACCAGTGAGTGATGCAGCATATAGTTTATGTGATACATAAACAAATAACACAGTTGCTTCCATGGTTTCTATGTGAAGACACAAAAACAAACACACACACAAAAGAATCCATCCACAACCCAAGGCTATATAGACCAGGTATGTTATAGCTCAGCCCAAGGCTATTAACCAAGGATGTTATA
>NW_026355799.1:393-506 GCF_001194135.2 Octopus bimaculoides | reverse complement strand
CCACAGAGGGCTAAACATAGAAGGGACAAACAAGGACAGACAAAGGGTTTCAGTTGATTACACTGACCCCAGTGTGTAACTGGTACTTATTTAATTGACCCTGAAAGGATGAA
>NW_026355799.1:0-383 GCF_001194135.2 Octopus bimaculoides | reverse complement strand
AAGGCAAAGTCGACCTCGGCGGAATTTGAACTCAAAACGTAAAGGCAGACAAAATACCACTAGGCATTTCGCCTGGCGTGCTAACGATTCTGCCAGCTCGCCTCCCTATAAACCAGGTATGTTATTGCTGAGCCCAAGGCTATCAACTTGGTGCCCTCATCTGCCAAGCTGCAGAGTAGTACAGGTCATGCTGAAAGAATAACTTTTCAAATTTTGTTCTTATTGTAGTGAGTGTCACAGTCTGCAAGGTGTTTTATATATGTATTTTATATGTAATAATTAAATTGTCTATTATCCACTTTATTGTGTTTTGATATGTGTATTATCCCGTTGGTGGAGGCGCAATGGCCCAATGGTTAGGGCAGCGGACTCGCAGTCGTAGG
>NW_026355798.1:0-453 GCF_001194135.2 Octopus bimaculoides | reverse complement strand
GCGTAGATTGTACTTCCTTAATGGCGGCCATAATTTCGCGCCACTACAATTTCAAAGTTGTGCTCGTTTAGTAAGTAACTTCATTTGAGACCATGTGTGGAACCTTAGGCAAATACATTGTCCAAGAGCTATTTTAGCATCTAAAAACATATCTTTTATAAATTCTCAATTATTTCTTAACGTGTTATGAATCATTTCAATTATTTCTTTGCATCGTTGCTGTTGACTGGCAGCTTTGCCTAGACTTCAGGGCCTCTTCTATTTTGCACTTTGTCGTTGCTGAGATGTTGTTTGACATCTTGACTCCAGCCGTCCTTAATCCCTTTTCGGTTTAATTCTTCTATCTGTTTACACGATAATCAACTTCTTTTCTTTTTATTTTATTTTCCTTTTCCCTTTCTCTTTTCTTGTTACCTCCTACACTGTGACGATAGTTAAGATTGAATGTTTGCT
>NW_026355797.1:0-776 GCF_001194135.2 Octopus bimaculoides | reverse complement strand
ATATATATATATATATATATATATATATATATATATATATATGAAAAACAGAAAAAGACTGACATCACTGGTAGTTTTCATCAATTTAATTTATTATTTTAAAATATTTTATAATATAAATTTTACAGTTCATTTCGTAGATCTAGTAAATTTTTTGTTAACTTGGGTGGTGAGATTTAAAAAAAAACTTCTTTGTTGACTTTTCTGAAGAACCTTTTCGCATTCGTTGTCAGGGTTTTGGGCTTTGTGATTCTATATATGGAGTTTGGGCGTGTTTGGTGTGGGTTGAGGTTTGTTAATCAGTGTGGGAGTGAAAGAGTTTTGATGAATAAGGACTGAAAGAAAATAATAAATGGTCAAAACAAGATACTTGATTTGGGGTAGAGTTGGGAGCTGGTGGAGTGTTAAAGGAGTGTTTTATGAAGCCATTTGAATAGTTGATCCTTAGTGAGAAATGTAATGGTCAGGTGAATATTTATCCTTTTATTTCAGGCATTTGACAGCAGCCATGTTAGAGCACCGCCTTGAAGAATTATTAGTCGAGTGTATCAGACCCAGCGTTTATTTTCTTTTTTTAAGAGTCTGGTATTCATTCTATTGGTTACTTTTGCTGAAACGCTAGCTTTCAGGGACGTAAACACACCGGAACTGTCAAGCGGTGGTGGGTAGACACACACAGACACAAGGATACACAGACACGCATATGTATATATGCATGTATGTATGTATATATCTATCTATATATATATGTATGTATATATATATATATATATATA
>NW_026355796.1:0-307 GCF_001194135.2 Octopus bimaculoides | reverse complement strand
TCATGACTGTGAGCCCAACGCTCTGTCCACTGAGCATGAGTCTTCGCACTATATACATAGCAACCAAATATAGGTGTGGCATAAATAATAACTACATATCTATGCCATATCTATAGTAATGTATGTATACTAGTATACTATATCGATAGCAAACATATTTATAACATACTTCTGGTAAGCACACATGTATACCATATCTAAAGTAATATATTTATGCCATACCTATAGCAAACATATTTATTACACATGTCTAATACATCTATAGTAATATAGCTTAGCTATATCTATAGCCACCTCCTCATAGTTA
>NW_026355795.1:0-353 GCF_001194135.2 Octopus bimaculoides | reverse complement strand
CTTATGTTACTTCTGGAACAGTATTTTTGAAAGCTTGTCTTTGACACTTTGAAGAAGCATTTGCAATGTGTGTATGTTTGTTAGTATATAAAAATTATATATATATATATATATATATATATATAAGAAGGTAAATTGAATATATGCAGATGTGTAATTAGATATATATATATGTGTGCGTATATATCTTTATACAATTATGCGTCGTGTATATGGACAAATAAATGCGTGTATGTACGCGTAATAATACAGTTATATGTACACACACACACATACGCATACAAATAAATACACACCCAAACCTATACATGCATACATATAAATAATAAATTTATATCAGAACTTTTACATAT
>NW_026355794.1:0-346 GCF_001194135.2 Octopus bimaculoides | reverse complement strand
TAGCTGATGAAGAAGAATGTTCTCTATGTGGCCTGTGTGTTTTCTCGTCTCCGTTTTGTTTGCAATGTACCCAGATATGCACCTATACATACAGGTGGATGTCGGTATGCACATACCTGTACGTATATATGCATATACTCTTTTACTATTTGTTTATATATATACATATATATATATATATATATATATATATATATATATATATATATATATATACATGCATATACATACATAGATACATACATTAATAATTATAGATATATGTATAAAAATATAAATATATATATGTATAAATAAACTATATGTCTATTCATATATATTTATATGTATTTATGCATGTATGTAT
>NW_026355793.1:0-424 GCF_001194135.2 Octopus bimaculoides | reverse complement strand
CTATCTATCTATCTATCTATCTACCTATCTATATACATACACATACACATACATGCATATGTATATATATATATATATATATGCATATAAACATATATATGCATATATACATATATATATATGTATAGACATACATACATACATACATACATACATACATACATACATAAATACATGCATACATATATGTAATACAAACGCACATGCATTAACCTGGCTGCGACGTTCTGCTGCAAGAAATCTCGTTATCCAACGTTTGTAATGAACTTTTAAATTGTTAAATATTTCAAGTTTACTTTAAGTTTTGTCTGAGTTTGTATAACTTTCGTATTTCATATATTCACACACTGTTGTATACATGCTTATACATGTACGTATATACATACATACATACATACACACACACACACACACATATATATAT
>NW_026355792.1:0-355 GCF_001194135.2 Octopus bimaculoides | reverse complement strand
ACAGGATGATGACGGAAATGAAGGAACTACAGTTATGACTAATAATATCTACGATACAAACAAACAACAAGCTGATAACGAAAGGGACGACGAATCTAATTTCCCAATAATGAAACTGCAAGGATCACTAAGGAGAAGAAAATTCTCCAAAACTTATAGAAAACATTCTTTTGTGAATGTAAGGTTCATTTTTGTTTTTATAATACCATTAACAAAAACTTACTTTGTGAGATAGTTAAAACAACTGAAGAACCATTTCAATTCATCACTGGTACTTGACTCTTTCCTATATAAAATATTCAAATGAACTCCTTATCATTACACTTGCTTGGTGTTAGGGCGGGTTTTATATATA
>NW_026355791.1:1956-2595 GCF_001194135.2 Octopus bimaculoides | reverse complement strand
AAAATTTCAAGAACATAAACTCAGTTCAAATACAGTACAATGTACATTTACAGGACCCAAAGGCACTACAATCCCAGAGTCACAGGCAGTGCAAGACTTGGGGGATCAACATGTGCAATCTTGCATCATTTCACATGCTCGTAAGCAAGATGGCAGCAAAGTGTAGACAACTGACAGGATGGATACTGAGGTCCTTCAAGACAAGAGAACAAGAAATTATGTTGACCCCGAGGAGAACCTTTGTTCTCAGCCGCCTAGACTACTGTTCCCAGTTATGGTCACCACATAGTGCCAAACTAACAGTATGAACTAGAGTTCAGTTCTATATTTAAGAGATAAAGAATTATGTATATTATTTACATTATTTACATTTCACAGATATTTGTCCTCATCTTGTTTGTTGTTAACACAACATTTCAGCTGATTACTCTCCGGCCTTCATCAGGTGTCTTGGGGTAATTTCGAACCTGGGTTCTCATTCCTAAGGTATTTTTTGATATTATTATTATTATTATTATTATTATTATTCAGGTCACCGCCTCGAATCGAACTTGGAATCTTGGGGTTAGTAGCCCGTGCTCTTAACCCCAAGATTCCGAGTTCGATTCCAGGTAGTGACCTGAATGATAATAATAATAA
>NW_026355791.1:0-1220 GCF_001194135.2 Octopus bimaculoides | reverse complement strand
AGACACACACACACATATATACATATGCATGTGTGTGTGCGTATATACACATGCATACACACGCGCACACACGTATATATAGCAGCCTTCTTTCTGTGCTTATCTACTAAATCTAATTAAGGCTTCATTTGGCCCTGGGCTATAGTAGAAGATACTTGCCCAAGGTGCCTATCCACACCTGTATATGTATGTATGTGTGTGTGTGTGTATATCATCATCATCGTTTAACGTCCGCTTTCCATGCTAGCATGGGTTGGACGATTTGACTGAGGACTGGCAAGCCAGAGGGCTGCACTAGACTCCAATCTGAAGCAGTCCAACGCCACTACACTAAAAAGATTGCGACAGTGCAGTGGATGAGCTATAGGGATAGGCTGAGAAAACTACAGCTCTATTCCTTGGAGCAAAGGTGTGACAAATACGCAATAATATACATTTGGAAAATCCTAGAAGGACTAGTACCTAACTTTGGCATTGAGTGTTATACAAATGTAAGAATCGGCTGCCATTATATTGTACCAAAGGTACTATCCACTCCATCTAAATTCAGGACCAGTTATTGCAATAGTCTCGGGTTCAAAGGCCCACAGCTTTTCAATGTCCTGCCACAAAAGTTAAGAAATTTGCATAAGGTGGAAGTAGATGTCTTCAAAAAGGAATTAGACATCCTCCTCTCCACAACAGCCTGACATGAAGTACAGATGAGGGCAGTGCAATCAAACTCAATTATACATCAAATATACCAACAGCAGGGTAAAAGCACATACAGGAGTGGTGATGTGAAACACCCTGGGTGAGGAAGTCAGAATGACTATGGTGGTGCTCCAGCATGACCACAGCCACATGACTGAAACAAGTTAAAGAATGTACATACATACATATATCTATATTTATATACAACATAACAGCTGCATCATTGTTACACGAGAAAAGCCATTGTCAAGAAGACTTACTAAAATGATTCATGATTTTGCCATGTGATGCCCTTATATGACTTTTAAGCCTGGCCAAGCTTTTACACAGTTTATTACATACTAGATAAGTGTGCTGGCTGGCAAGAGAAACAGGTGCCACCATATGCACTCTCATAACATGTCTCTTTAGACATATATATATATATTTTATTTATTTTATTTATGGGTTTCAGCCAAGTGGCTGCGGTCTGTGCTCTCTTCATGTTCCTTGCGTGGCTCTTCTCCTGCACCTGATATAGTCCAATC
>NW_026355790.1:479-719 GCF_001194135.2 Octopus bimaculoides | reverse complement strand
GATGGATTTATATATGTATGTATGAATGTATGTATTGATTTATGTATGTAAGTATATATGTATGTATATATGTATGTACGTACGTACGTATATATGTACGTATGCATGCGTGTATATATGTATTTATGTATCGATGTATCTATTTATACTTGTATGTATTACGATATATTTATATATTATTTATATTATCATATATATGTATACACACACACACACACACACACACACACACAAACACAC
>NW_026355789.1:0-328 GCF_001194135.2 Octopus bimaculoides | reverse complement strand
ATATATATCTATCTATATATCTACATATATATATATATATATCTATCTATATATCTACATACATATGAATATATATAGATAGATATAGATATATAGATATATATGTGCATATGTGTGTATATTTGTGTGCTTATATATATATGTGTAAATATATATATATATATAATGTTATTTTGGGTATGTTGTTATCAAGCCTAAGAAATGTTTTCTGCTGAGTACAACTTTATTTATTTACTTATTCCTTTCCTCTTCGTCTCCTCTGCTCTGCTACTTTTCACTCACAGAATGTTTCTGCACCTGCTGTCTTTATACTTGCCACTGTTGATGA
>NW_026355787.1:0-294 GCF_001194135.2 Octopus bimaculoides | reverse complement strand
GTAGTCTACATATTCTAGAAATTACAATGTACACACACACACATACACACGTGTATTTTTCTCACCAAAATCCAGATTAAAAATTAGTGACGCATGTAACTGTATTAGTCTGCCAAGGTTTTCCTTCACCAACATTTTAAAGAAAAATCTAAATTATAGAAGTGAGTTTCTTTTATAGTCTACCTTACATTTTTTTTTACATTTTTTTTTGTATTGCATATCAATATATTATATATAAAATATAATATCGGCTTCAAATTTTGGCACAAGACCAGCATATATAAAATATAATAT
>NW_026355785.1:0-245 GCF_001194135.2 Octopus bimaculoides | reverse complement strand
ATACATACAAACATACATACATACACACATACATACATACAAACATACATGCATACAAACACACATACATACAAACATACATACATACACACATACATACACACATACATACATACATACATACATACATAGAAGAGCGCACGAATATTCCACATTCACGCACTGAGTCAACATCACGCAGTATGATTTCACACACACACACACACTAACACACGCTTTCACTCTCCCTCTTACACACACACACA
>NW_026355784.1:0-287 GCF_001194135.2 Octopus bimaculoides | reverse complement strand
GTAGGTAATGGATGCAGTCTTTTTCTGCTGAGTGCTATTGTCAAAGAAAGTAGCTGGGTTCTTTATCTGCATGTGACTCAGAGGAGAAATGAAGTCACTCTTGAATTGTGCACTAAGCGCTTCACTTATCCCATGTGGGATCTGCAGTCAGTGAACCATTAGGCAGGAATAGGAGTCCTATTTTATACTGTGCCGTAGCAGTCTCTTTTGCAAATCTATAGAAAGCCTTGAGGTTTGTTTTATGCTTTCTACTGCTCTCTTCTCCTTATCTGCTCTCTCCTTTTCAT
>NW_026355783.1:0-543 GCF_001194135.2 Octopus bimaculoides | reverse complement strand
GTGAACCGAGGTAATGTTCAATATAGTGTTGTGTCATATAGAGACATTGTGAGGAGAGATAAATATCCACCTGGATAAGACACCAGTCTATCACATGTTAGCACTCTCCCAGATCATCTGGTGCCTATTCTCTCTCTCACTGCAGCCAGGTGTGAACCGAGGTAATGTTCAATATAGTGTTGTGTCATATAGAGACATTGTAGTGCAGTGGTGTCCAAAGTGCAGGGGTGTCCAAAGTGGTTGATATTGACCCAAGAGGTCGATAAATGCACATCTACTTAATTATTATTTTCATTTATTTATTTTGAACATGCCTGGGGTTTGATGAAGGATCAAGGATTTCACGAAGGGGTCAATGGTCTAAAATGTTTGGGGATCCCTGCTATAGTAGAAGACACTTGCCCCCAACTTTCATCTAATGACGTAGTGTAATAGGCTTGAGGGGCAACTGAAAGAAAGGTAGTGTTGAAGCTACCTATCAAAGGCGGCTGGAAGTGGTCCATCATTGAGCAGCTTGATATATATATATATATATATATATAT
>NW_026355782.1:0-204 GCF_001194135.2 Octopus bimaculoides | reverse complement strand
ATGTATGTATGTATGTATGTATACATGTACATATATATGTATGTGTGTATATATGCATGTATGTTGTGTGTACATAAGTGTGTATGTGTCTATGTACATATGTATGTATAGATGTATGTATTAACGTATGTATACTTGTATGTATGTACATATATATGTATGTATGAATGTATGTATGTATGCATGTATGTATGTATGTATGTA
>NW_026355781.1:21892-22623 GCF_001194135.2 Octopus bimaculoides | reverse complement strand
CACACAAACACATTCATAGATATATTGACAGATGATATAGACGTAAATATTTATATTTTAGGCAGCTGGCAAATGATAAACTAATATGAAACTTAAGTGATCACCATTGTTTTTCGTTATCGTTAAGAATTAACAGCATAAACCATGCTTCACTGGATACCAATCGCTCTATGTCTATTATAATGTTCCAATGAAGTACTCCTCATTGTAATTTTAATACACGAGCGCGTACACACTCATACACACGCACAAACACACACACACATACATGCATATAGTTATTTACAGTTATTTCGAAGTGCAAGTGTATATTTTCTCTTATGTACATTCGTAGCTATATTGTGAATATAATTATATACATATACATACATACATATAATAACATATATGTATATATATATATATATATATATATTTTTGTATAATTATGTATTGTTAATATAACAATACATAAAAATGGGCTAGAGATGAAGTGCTCAGCATGTGCTAGAATTCATCTTATAGTAAAAATAGATACATAAGGGTGGAAAATCACAGGAATAATACCATATGTCCAACGCAAGATATAATATGTGTGTTCAATTCCTTCAAGAATCAATAAATAAATTTATAGTATTCAGAGACTGAATACTATAAATTTATTTATTGATTCTTGAAGGAATTGAACACCACACATATTATATCTTGCGTTGGACATATGGTATTATTCCTGTGATTTTCCACCCTTATGT
>NW_026355781.1:19669-21348 GCF_001194135.2 Octopus bimaculoides | reverse complement strand
TATATATAATGTTCATATTTATATATACATATATATATACAATTATGTATGTATGTATCGATAGACAAACAGACAGACAGACACATGGATAGATAGATAGATAGATAGATAGATAGATAGATAGATAGATAGATAGATAGATAGATAGATAGGTAATCACATAGAAATGAGTTATTCTTATATATATATGTTCACGTCAATATATGAAACGAAATGAACAGAACAGATATGTTTATTAGTCTCTCTGTTTCTCTTACTCTCGCTCTCTCTGTCTCTCTCTGTCTCTGTCTCTCTTTCTCTCTCTCTTTCTCTTCCAGTCTACTTAGCTGTTATTGCGTGTGTGTGTCTGTGTGCTGGCTTCCATGTATGCATGAGTTCATATAGATTGAGGTATATATATATATATATATATGCGTTCAAAAATTCACTCAATTGTCTTTATGTGCACATTCGTGTATTAAAACTCAAACACACAAACACAAATATGCATATGTATATGAAAATATACACACACACACACACATATATATATATATATATATATATATATATATATATGTATGTATGTATGTATATATATATGTATTTGTGTGTGTGTGTGTGTGTGTGTCTGTCTGTCTGTCTGTCTGTGTTTATGTATGTGTGCTTGTGTGTACTTGCGTGTGTGAGGGCGTGAATGAAGTCGCGCATCCGTATGCGCGCGTTTGCATTCATAATGAATTCTACACAACGACACTAAACTAAGAGATACGCCCTCGCATGCTTCAACAAGCAATCACAATACATTAATAAAGACAGAATTATAGAAAAATGAAGTAAATGAATAAATATATAACAAAAGAAACAAAAACAACGATAAGGAAAGATATTTGCAATGATAAGACAGGAAGGAAGAAAGCTTTAAATCCATTTTTTTTTTTTTTATAGTTTTTCTTGCACAGGAAATCGACAAAGATGAGAATTGAACCTCCGTCAATTTCACGGATGGCTTCCACCTCGACTGCTTTGTTAAATCCTTATTCAGTTGATTTAACTAAGTAAATAATGAATTTGGGATTGTACCTTTATCAGTGAGCATTTATAATAGAAAGGGAAATCATTTTATGTTGGAACAGAGACAGTCACAATGATTGCACTTGTGGTCAGGATAACGAGTGTATAATGTCGATATTGATAACGTTTATACATGAAATGAAATATATATATATATATATATATGGATATATGGATATATATATATATATATATACATTTATATATATATATGTATATATATATATATACATTTATATATGTATACATATATATTCATATATATGTATATATATCTATATATACGTAAATATGTATATATGTAAGTATTAATTAGCAAATGTTACAAATTGACTCTAGTGCTTTTTAAAGTCATCACAGAATAACACACACACACACACGTATGTTAAATAAATAAAAAAAATAACGTTATTAATATTATATATATATAGGCGCAGGAGTGGCTGTGTGGTGAGTAGATTGTTGAACAACCACATGGTTCCAGGTTCAGTCCCACTGCGTGGCACCTTGGCCAAGTATCTTCTACTATAGCCTCGGGCCGACCAAAGCTTGCTGAGTGGATTTGGTAGACGGAAACTCAAAGAAGCCCGTCGTATATATATATATATATATATATATATATATAT
>NW_026355781.1:16070-16451 GCF_001194135.2 Octopus bimaculoides | reverse complement strand
TGTGTGTGTGTGTGTGTGTGTCATAAAACGTGACATAGCAGGAAGATGAAGGAACATATAGAAAGCAGGAAATAAAACTCACGAAGAACGACGCGGGCACGTTCGTCCCTCAGCAGTTATTAAGCAAAAATCATTACGATTTCGACGCCTTATTGATAAAATTGTTCAATATGGTGGTGTCAACTGCTAAACGCTGCCGGGGTACTAGCAAACGTCAAAGACAGAATAGGAGAGGTTGAACGGTAAAACGTACGATTCATGAGATGAACGAGAAATCTGTCTCTACATGCTTTCTCTCTCTCTCTCTCTCTCTCTCTCTCTCTCTCTCTCTCTCTCTCTCTCTCTCTCTCTCTCTCTCTCTCTCTCTCTCTCTCTCTCTCT
>NW_026355781.1:14549-15133 GCF_001194135.2 Octopus bimaculoides | reverse complement strand
ATATATAAATATATATAAATATAGATATATATACATACATATATATAAGTAGTAGATGCCAAACGTTATAGCATTTCGTAACATTATGTCACATTATGTAACTACTGTGACAGAACACTGCGCCTACTGTAAACCTTATACATGTGCTACGTAACACCACAGCAACATTACAATTTCGACCATCTAAATGAGAAGACCCAAGTCAACTACAACGTATTACTTAATATCTTCAGAAAGTATTACAAGGTATGCTGTAATTAAACACTTAACACCACCAATACTATGCTGTTTTTTGCCAAAAGATGAATATACCCTGTGAAACGAGAAGCAAAGTTGAATATAAACTTCTCCGATTGACAGGGTAAGTTAATCCTTCAACATATGTCCGCGTGAGGTGGTCACGCAGTCTAATGTATTAATGTGCATGTGTGTGTGTGTGTGTGTGTGTGTGTGTGTGTGTGTGTGTGTGATGGTATGTGCGCGTGTGCGTGTATATGTATGTATATATTTCTGTATCTCTCTCTCTATATATATATGTTTGTAATGCGTTCTTTCATTTATACATGTAACACAAGACAGTATAT
>NW_026355781.1:13047-14427 GCF_001194135.2 Octopus bimaculoides | reverse complement strand
ATATATAGTGTCTTCTACTATAGCCTCGAGCAGACCAAAGCCGTGTGAGTGGACTTGGTAAATAGAAACTGAAAGAAGCCCGTCGTATGCATATATGTACGTGTGTGTATGTGTCTTTGTGTCTGTGTTTGTCACCTACCACTGCTTGACAACCGATGCTGGTATGTTTGCGTCCCCGCAGCTTAGCAGTTCGACAAAAAAGGCGATAGAGTAGGTACCAGGCTTTAAAGAAAAACAATAAGCCCTGGGGTCGATTTGTTCGGTTAATACCCTTCAAGTTAGTGCCCTAAAACTGCCGCAGTCAAGTGACTGAAATAAGTAAAAGATAATATATATATATTTATATAAACATAAATATATTTGTGTTTATTTTTATTCCTTTACTTCAGAGTGTAGGGTGTGAATTGAGGGGAATTTTTGCTATTATTTGTAGAAGGAAACAAACGACCATGTTCCTGTAGAGACTACCACTGTGGCTCATGGACGATAGAAGTATGGAATGTTCTGCCTGATCATTTTATGCTTTACCTGGAATGTTCAAGCAGAGTTTTCAATCTGTTGTGCCTTCCCCCGAACGCCCATTCTGTGTATGTGATATTTTAGTTTATCCAAACTCAACCTATTCTGAAAGATATCAAAGTAGACGAACAACGAATTACCAACAACAACTCGCTCTCTATGGCAAAAGCCATTCAACGCAGCCGTATATAGAGTGTGTCGGCGATAAATTAGCTTTCTATATTGAGGAATGTGTTTGTCTTTAAACAGCCCAACTCACTGAAAACTGCAGTGTGTTTCAGTATAATGCAACACCTGCCAATAATAGCAACAGAGAAAACGGAGAGAGGAGGGGATTAAAAAAAGCAAAATAAACGCTCAAGGTTGTAAGTAAATCTTGTTATTTAACAAAAAAATGACAAACGATTTTCTTAATTTCGAACGGACGCTAATAGCCATTAACATGGCTACGTTGATAATTATTCCTTCATTTAAAATCAGTTAGGCTGGTTTGCTTCTGGGCGTTCTCCCAAGATGTCATTGATATCGTTGGCGCTCGGTCTAAAGCGGGAATTTAAGCAAAAAAATATTCCAGTTGATCTTTTTATTTCAGTAATCAACGAGGGAGGCGGTGGAATGGCATGATTGGTGGAACATTGAACAAATTTCTTTTCTGTGTTTAGCTTATGACGTTCGAGTTCAATCCTATCTATGGTCGGCTTTTCACAATTGTCTTTCACGTCAGATAAATAGATTTCAAAGTAACAGTTAATGGAACCATTGTTCTGTGCTTATTATTCATATAATGACACCCACAAAATACAGCAAAATATGATTCAACACATGAACTCACATCAAGGATCTTCAAAAAAAAAAAAAAAA
>NW_026355781.1:10053-12674 GCF_001194135.2 Octopus bimaculoides | reverse complement strand
ACAAGATGAGGAAGTGTATGAGCGGATGGAGATTTGGCTGATATTTCCAGAAGATGGTAAGATGGTAGAACCACACAATACTCTCTCTCTCTCGCCCTCTCTCTCTCTCTCGCCCTCTCTCTCTCTCTCGCCCTCTCTCTCTATCTGTCTCTCTTTCTCTCTCTCTAAAACAGAACTTGATATCGGGTGGAATCAAACATCATCAATTCAAATGAATAATGAGAGATTTTCCTGTGCAAATAATTTTCCTATGTTAAAAAAAATATTGGTCAAAAGAACGAGGTTAGACTGCTTAGTCCACATTTCTCCGTACGGAGGATGGCACCGGTTTTCCTGTTTCTCTAGCATATATATATATATTCTTCACTGGACGGGACGTATATCCCTGTCCAGGAATCAAAACCGAAACACTGCATAAATACCGGAGAAAGGTAACGAGTGGACTGCGTCCCACAAGAAGCCACTGAGGTGTTTAGTATGGGATTTTGAATTTGCTTCAAAAGTTTTCCAATTTAATTTATTTGTGGTCCATTGAATAGTTGATAACTTTAAGACTTTGTATCTCGATTTACTTAATCTTTGTTTGTATAAGCATTACCTCTATTGAAAATGGAGGAATACGCTGGGATATTTTTTTTATATATAATAAATACACATTTGAATCAGGAAGAAATAACAAGTGAAAATATTAAGAGTGAGCCATTAGGAAACAAGCTGCTGATGCTTTAAGTAGAATAACATTCTAATTAACTTTAAACGTCTCCACAAACACTAACTCATAAACCTTATTGATTGGTCAATATGTAACAAACCAGGTTTATAAGTAGGAGGAATATAATACAACTGAATACTGGACAAGCGATAACCCCCACCTAGCGGGGGTATTTATATGAAAGGAAAGCGTTTAACTAATGAAGCAAAACACAGAACAAAGTTAGAAATGGGTATTAGACTGGAAATGTTAGCTAAATGCCAAGCGTTTATTACGATTAAGGACGATAAGGAAGCTTTGCATCTGACCATGAATGCAACTTAATTAACCCAGCTAAACCTAAGATAAGATTAGTAAGACAATCCTAAATAGTATTAACAATAACATTCAGAAGACTATCCACCTACAACTGTAATACTGGATTACTAGGCAATGCTGTCATTAGAAAATTCGGTAGTAACGATAAGCTCTATATTCTACTAGATATTGTTGAAATTTATCCTCTTTATCTTAAACACAATCTAACATCCAACCCTAACCCTAACCCTAACCCTAACCCTAACCCCTAGATTTGCTAAACACTACAATCGTTCATATTGCTATGCATTTTTGCATTTACTGTTATTGTTTTCAGTATCAATCAGTTAATCAATCATTCACCGTCTTTAAGATTATTAGTCGAACGTAGCGAATCCAGTACTTATTATTTTTTTTGTAAAGACAGGTAACTTATTCAATTGGTTTCTTGTTGCCGAATCGCTAATTGGGGGTGGGGACCTAAATGCACTAACACCGGTTGTCAAAAGATGGTGATGGGAGGGGGGGGGCAATCACAGGCTCAAAGATACACGCTCTCAACGGGATTCTGGTCACTATGATTGGGTCGGCCCGAGGTTTACATATATTAATATTATATATGCGTGTGTGTGTATGTGTGTGTGTATGTGTGTGTATCTGTTTGTGTATGGGGTATATGTGTGGGTGGGGGTATTCATTTGTTTTTTTTCTGTGTGTGTATGTATGTATGCACGTACACGTAGACACACGCATACACACACACACACACCCATACATAATATATCTTCCTTATGTATTACTCTAATTTTCCGCTTAATTTTGGCTCATAAATATACAGTCGTATGCCGGAGGAGCTTGGGTAGTTCATATCTCTTACTCTTGATGTGTATTTGTTTTGATATTCTGCCATAATAAACACAAGACAAGAACATATCAACAGATATACGCATTTTTACGGGAAAATTGACGGAGATTAAACAAACGTTACTAAATAAAATTTGATAAGGATTTAGTATTCGGTGACATCATGGTACCAATAACAATTACAACAACTATAGTACCGGCAGCAAATGATACGAACGAACTTTACAAACGAGCCAATTCTCCCATTTTAAGAAAAAAAGTAACCTGAGGATTATGTTACAAATCCCTGAGGGCTCTTCTTTTAATCGACCCCGGAAAGATAGGCAGATGGATGTCTTAGCTGATACTAATGGGATAAGAGCAAATAACGGAAACGGAAACAGACATTTATATATCTTGTAGTGAGTTTTTGTCAGGTGCTCTATGGACTTTAGTATGATTGCGACTATGATGATGATGTTGGTGGTGATGATGATGATGATGATGACATCCACCACCACCACCACTACCACCACCACCACCACTACCACCACCACCACCATAAACATCATGACATTGGTTAACATTATTATGATCGAGCGCGACGAGCTGACAAAATCGTTAGCACGCTGGGCATTTAGGTTCCGAGTTCAAATTCCGTTGGGGTTGACTTTGCCTTTTCATCCTTTCGGGGTCAATAAAACTGCTAAGTATTTCGCCCGGCGTGCTTACGTTTCTGTCAGCTTGCCGACTTTACAAGTATATATAT
>NW_026355781.1:9244-9852 GCF_001194135.2 Octopus bimaculoides | reverse complement strand
TATATATATATATATATATACACGTATGATACATATACATATATATACACACATATATGTACATATGTATGTATGTATGTATGTATGTATGTATGTATATTCTTTTAGTTATTTCAGTCATTTGCTTGCAGTCATACTGGAGCACCGACTTTTTGTCGAAGAAATCGGCCCCAGCTCTTATTCTTTCTAAACCCGGTATTTACTCTATCGAGCTCTTTTGCTGAACCGCTATGTTACGGAAACGCAAACACACCAGCATCGGTTGTCAAGCGATGAGTAACGGTGATAAACATACAAAGAGACACTCATAAATATATACGCACGCACACACACACACACATTATATATATATATATACATATATATATATATATGTTACATATACACACATACATATATATATATATGTGTGTATAAGGGATGACCACTAGGTGGACATCCAATATGCTAGAAAGAGGTCATCAACGACCCAACCACAAAGAAAAATGATAAATAATTAATATATATATATATATATGTGCATACGTATGTATATATGTGTGTAAATATATATATATATACACACACACATATATACATATATATACATATATATATATATATATATA
>NW_026355781.1:4853-6262 GCF_001194135.2 Octopus bimaculoides | reverse complement strand
CATCAATTTTTGGGGAACTCATAGTAGATAAAACGTTATGTAATAGCGTTAAAATATTAGGTTCAAAACTCTTGGATAAGAAAAAGACGAAAAACCGGACTCATCTGCGCGGAGCTGAGGAAGAACCATCTGTCCCGATCCGTCAATGACTGATTGTAGTTTTCTTGCCATCGAAGTTTTGTTAATCATAATAATAATAATAATAATAATAATAATAATAATAATAATAATAATAATCCTTTCTACTACAGGCACAAGGCCTGAAATTTTGGGGGAGGGGTAAGTCGATTACATTGACACCAGTGCTTGACTGGTACCTAATTTATCCACCCACCGATGGAGGAAAGGCAAAGTCGGCATCGGCGAAATTTGAACTCAAAAGGTAAAGATGGACGAAATGCGCTAAGCATTTTGCTCGGCGTGCTAACGATTCTGCCAGCTCGCTGCCCGAATAAAAATATATAATAACCCTTTCGACAAGGGACACCAAGCCTTAAATTTGGGATTATAGTTGATCACATCGACCCTAGCCCTTAACTGATATTTATTTTATCGCCCGCGAAATATTGAAAGTCTACGTCGAACGCAACGGGATTTGATTGAGCTGTGGACTTAGAACTACCGGCGGGGTCGGCTTTGGTTCGTATGCTACCGGGTGTAATAGATTTAGTACCGAGCACTGGGGTCGGATAATTCAAATATGAAATACAACAATGATTTTCATGCCATGTGATACAGTGCACATTTAAACACATAAGAGGCATCATCATAGGATTCATTGCACGCTAGAAAGAACAGTTAAATTCCAAACCACTATTTAGGGATAAAACATCAAAGGGAAGGAAAAATAAAAAAATATTTACCATCTAACTCCTGGACCAATGGTTTCAGACTTGTTTTAGCAAATAGAATAATTTGCTAGGCGGCATTTTTATTTACTGCCGACAACGGGCTCGCTTGCGCGGTAGATTTGAGAAGCCGGCATTTTTATTTACTACCGATAAGAAGCTGCGCTTGCGCGGTAGATTTGAAAAATTAGAATGTATAAGCATGGGGCATATACTGGATTGCCTCGTGTATATATGTTTAATCTAAGGTGCTAAAATAAGTCTGAAACCATTAGTCCGAGAGTTAGATGGTAAATGTTTTTATTTTTCATTCCCTTCGGAACTTTATCGCTAAATAGTGGTTTGGAATTTAACTGTTCTATCTAGCGTGCAAGGAATCCTATGTTGGATGCCTCTTATCTGTTTAAATGTGCACTGTATTTATATGAATAATATATAGTCTATTGACTAAATCTTTAAACGATAGGCCACTGGTAATAGGAAATTTCTAATGTTTCTCATTACCCTTGATATTATTAATATAGTCATATATATATATATACATATATATATATATATATA
>NW_026355781.1:2490-4662 GCF_001194135.2 Octopus bimaculoides | reverse complement strand
GATCAATAGGGATCGTGTATCACACAGTAATATAGATAGATAGATAGATAGATAGATAGATAGATTTACCAAGAAGCAATGAAATACATAACTCAGTATGTAAATGTAGAGCATTCTTCAAAAACTTAAAAAATTTAAATGATCATTATTTTCAGTACTTTAAATTTCACGTTTTTTCGTTTCCGGTCTTTCTGTTGGTAATATGAGTGTGTTTCCTCTTAAATTATCTCTTATTTAAGTACATGTTGAAATATTATATGAAAGTTATCAAGAAAAACGCTTATATTCATGGGTAGCAGTGGAGGTGAGAGTGAACATGATCGTGCGAGCTATGAGGGTAAAATAGAAGGAAAATATTTGAATTAAGCGAATGAAAGCCGTATTCTGGCAGACATGTGTGTGTAATACAGACACACATTTATATACATATGTATATATGTATATATGTATGTATGTATGTATGTATGTATGTATGTATACTTTACATGCCGGTCTCCTGCATAGCACAGGCCTTTAATGAGGACTTGATACAGTCCTTAAATCGCAGCTTTGATTTCTGCCAGGGTCTCTTTCTACTAACAAGTTCCCCATATAGCATCTGTTTAGGGATCCTGCTATCCTTCATTCTAACAAGGTGTCCAGTAAAAGATATCAAGCAAGAGCACTCGGAAAGCACAAAACTCCGCCGAGGCAACACCAACGTCATTTCAACGATTAGCCGGAGATAATTTTTAAAATGAGAATATCTTAAATAAACTCGACTGCTCTCGCAGACGAGAATACTAAAAATGAACCCGAGCGCTCTCAAAAATTAAGTTAAAAGCACGGAAAAATAATCCAGAATCCTTGTCCGTTACCGAGTCGATCCCAAAAGCTAATCAATTCGTGCCAGTCACAAGACCAGACATCCCCGAAAGTTTCATCCGAATCCATCCAGCGGTTCTTGAGATATCTTGTCCACAGAAAAACAATACCTCCAATACAACTGAAAACAATACCTCCACCTTCGCTAAAGCGGAAGTAATAGAAGTTATTTCTCATACTACAACAAGAATACATTTCTGTGCAGTTGTCTACAAAAGTGATCAATAAACGAGATGATGAGAACAATATGAATAAATATAATTCTTTTATTTATTTACTTGTTTCAGTCATTTGACTGCGTCCATGCTGGAGCACCACCTTGAAAGAATTTAGTCGAGCAAGTTGACTCCAGGACTTGCTTTTTTTAAGCCTAGTACTTATATCGGTCTGTTTTGCCGAATCGCTAGGTTACAGGGACGTTAACACGCCAACATCAGTGGTCAAGCGATGGCGGGGGAACAAACATAGACACAGACACATGCACATAAATACACACATACACACATATATGTATATACGACGGGCTTCCTTCAGTTTCTGTCTACCAAATCCCCTCACAAGACTTTGGTCGGCCCGAGGCTACAGTAGAAGACATTTGCCAAAGGTGCCACGCAGTGGAATTGAACCCAGAACCTTGTGGTTGAGAAGCAAGCTTCTTATCACATAGACACACCTGTTAGAATATTTTTCTTCAATGTTTTACATTTTATTTAGATCTAAATTATATATGCTGTTATTCTAACTGTGGACAATGGAATGATACAGTGATCTCTGATAAAATTGTTATGCAAGTTGACACAATTCACATTTAATAATATATTATTTCATTATTTTCTATGTATCTATTCATTTATTTATTTTGGGGCTCAGAGAAGAACGAGGTTTGATCACAATATGTATACTATGCAGCTAAACTATATATGAGTATTTACTAAGAAGAAAAATATAACGTGTTTATTCCTGCTAACGCTGTATAGTGTTACTTTTGACATATGCATTTATATATGCAGGCATGCATATACGCCTACATACACACAAACACACACACACACGTGGTAAGAAAAACAAAAAATTATAGAAACCGGTATGGTATTTTAAAAACTTTGTATAAAATAAAATTTAGAACTACAATTCGTTTGAAGACTCAGGATCGTTTTCAACCCCTCCTCCACAACCACCAACACCACCAAATCAACTCTCCTATTCTCCTTCCGGTGAGGCAATAAACAATTTCCCCCCTTCTCTCTCTCCTACTCTCTCTCTCTCACATATATATATATACGTTCATACATACATACATATATATAT
>NW_026355781.1:0-816 GCF_001194135.2 Octopus bimaculoides | reverse complement strand
TTATATAAGAACAATACGAATTCATATATATATATATATATATATGTATATATATATATTTCATCTTTTTATCTTTTAATTGTTTCTGTTATAAGATTGCGGCCATGCTGGTGCAATGCCTTCAAGTGTTTAGTCGAACGAATCCATTCTAGTACTTATTTCCTAAGCCTCGTACTTATTGTATCATACTTTGTCCAACGTTAGGCGGACATAAAACGAGACAAAACCGGGGATGAACACACGCACAAAACCACGCACTCATACATATATAAATATGTGTGTATTGATGTCCCGGAAAGCTATTTCCACTCTTGAGAAGCTCGAGACAATTTACTCTTTTGAAGTGGAGTCTTGTGAAACGCACAATGTAAGAGATAACCATTTGATACAAGTCTGACGAAGTGGTACTTTAATATTTAAAGCAGTGAATATTATGTAATTTTTCACTCAGAGCTTTTGTGTGCATTGGATAGATAGATAGATAGATAGATAGATAGATAGATAGATAGGTAGATAGGTTGATAGATAGATAGATAGATAGATAGATAGATAGATAGATAGATAGATAGATAGATATAATACTCACACACCTAGAAAGATAAACATGCAAAAACACATCTCTTACATATGCTTATGTAACACACCCGCTGTGCTAACGACAATTACAGACAAGAAACACGTGTCGACAGAAGACGGCGAGCTGGCAGAAACGTTAGCACGCCGGGAGAAATGCTTAGCGGTATTTCATCTGCCTTTACGTTCTGAGTTCAAATTCCTCCTAGGTCGACTTTGCCTTTCATCCTTTCGGGGTCGATA
>NW_026355780.1:0-224 GCF_001194135.2 Octopus bimaculoides | reverse complement strand
TGTGTGTGTGTGTGTGTGTGTGTGTGTATGTATGTATACATGTATATATAAGTATGTATGTGTATATATACACATATACATATATTATATATATATATACATATCTATATGTATATCTATATGTATGTATTTGTATATATACACATATACATATATTATATATATATACATATCTATATGTATATATATATGTATGTATATATATACATATATATGTATATATA
>NW_026355779.1:786-1067 GCF_001194135.2 Octopus bimaculoides | reverse complement strand
TATATATATATATATAAATACACACACATATATATATTTATATGTATATACGTACATACACACTCATACACAGACATACAGACACATATATGTGTGATGTGTGTGTGCATATATAAATATATACATTTATATATATTCAACATATGGGCTTGAATATGTATATATATGCATGTGTCCATGTACGTATGTGTTTTATTTTGCATATATACCTACGTATACATATGAATAAATATATATATATATATCTACATATACGTACATATATATATGCATGCGTACAA
>NW_026355779.1:0-776 GCF_001194135.2 Octopus bimaculoides | reverse complement strand
TATATATATATATCTACATATACGTACATATATATATGCATGCGTACAAGCATGCATACTCATATTGGTAGATGTCTCACACTCTATACATAAATGTGTACATATATACATACATACATATATATATATATGCATATATAAACATATACGTATTTATATGTATATATATATATATATATGTACATACGCGTATATGTGTATATTTATATGTATATACATGCATGTATGTATATATATACATCTATATATGTATATAAATGTATGTATGTATACTTCTGTGTACACTTTCACATGCAATGCATTTACAGGTGTCTGTTAAAAAGCAACTCGATTAGGGCAAATGGAATAAAGTAGCGGCAACGCCGATTAGCCATCTCTTTTATATGTGCCCAGAATGTTACTTCATCTGATGTACATTCCACCTCCAGTGCACGTGTATATAGCCATGTACTGTGCTTACATAACAACCCACACAAATAATATATGATACAGTAAATGTTCATGCAAAAAATGTCAATATATAGACGTAAGTATAGAGCTATAATGCAGAAATGTTTCCGTATTTTCATACATTTCATCATAATATACATCACAGTTGCCTATCCATATACACAAAGACGTTCACACACTACCGTATGTAAGCACTTATATACACAGTTACACTAACAGACTCACAAATTAATCTTCTTATATCTACACGTATATATTCAACACACATACATACACTATTTCTTTCTCTTTCTCTCTCTCACACAGAGACATACACTTACATTGAC
>NW_026355778.1:0-409 GCF_001194135.2 Octopus bimaculoides | reverse complement strand
CCAGTTCTTCTGCTGTTGGTGCTGCAGTAATGTCTATTTTATTTTTACCCGGTTCTTGGTAGAGTTATTTGTGGTTGGATTTGAACTGTTTGTTTTGTTCAAAGAAACGTTGGCGTTTCTCATACCGGCGGATCCTTTGTGCTTTGGCAAGGATATCTTGTTTAGTTTTTCTGTAATACTGTAGTCGTACAGTATTTTTGTTTTCTTCTTGTTACTTAGTTGTGTTGATTGTCTACTAATTTCGTTGAGAATTGATAAATCTTTTCTCTTTTTTTAAATTTTGTTCTGGATATTATTTATCCACAAGGTCTGTTTGGATGGTGGAACTCCTGTTCGGATGGGTTTGAGTGAGTATCCTGCTTCGTTTTTGCCGGAAATGTTACGTTTGTCCTCGTGTTTTACTATCTCA
>NW_026355777.1:0-350 GCF_001194135.2 Octopus bimaculoides | reverse complement strand
CGTTGTTGTTTTTTGTTATTGTTTTTTGTCTTTTTTTGAACATATATATAATATATATAACATAATATACATAATATAATATACATATATATATATATATATATATATATATATATAATATGTGTATATATATTAAGTATATAGACACACACATGTAATATGCAAATATACACCATCTATTACACACACAGAGGAAGAGACATGCATGATATTTCCCCCATTTTTAAAATGAATGTTTTTGAATTAAAATTTGAACTGAAAATGAAGGATAAATGCAAAGAATAGTTTTAGATAAATATATACAAATGCTCTTTTAATCAAAATTTTTACAATTTTTAGGAAAAAAAAAA
>NW_026355776.1:0-545 GCF_001194135.2 Octopus bimaculoides | reverse complement strand
ATATATATATATATATATATATATATACTTTTCCATATATGTGTGGCAGAATATGTGTGTATATATGTATGAGTAATAATGCAATACTACATATATATGTGTGTGTATGTTTGTACATGAGATGTATATGTATATATATATATATATATATATATATGTTTTGTTTTTGTATTAATAAGGCACTAAAAGAAGATGGCTTTCCTCTGACACAATAATATATATATGTACATATATGTTAATTAAATACTTTGTATATTAATATTGGGTATATAATAGTGTTTTATTTGCGTATATGGTTTATTTCATGTTTATATGGGAGATATTTTAAATATATTAAAATATCAGAGATAATTTACATGTATTAAATATGAAATATAAATTTTGTGTGATGTGATAAATAAGTACATAGTGTTTAATGCTTCTAAAGCATTTTATTTTTGATTCTTATCAAAGGGAAAATCTATGTATGTATATGTATCTGTGTGTAATATATATATATAAATATAAATATATATATACATACATACATACATACATACATACAT
>NW_026355775.1:0-482 GCF_001194135.2 Octopus bimaculoides | reverse complement strand
ACGGGACAGTGCTACTGGCGTTTATACCCCCAGGAAGACATCTCTTCCAGTTGGTTAACGACACACATTCTGTGTCCGATTAGTATTTGCGAGGGGAGGTCATCGCTCCAATCCTTAGCCTTACGTGATACACCCGGACTCGAGTTTCTGGGTGGTTACCCGTCCTCAGCCTGTGTTAATCACCAGCTAGTGATGAAAACTCACCCCACTCGCAAAATTCCAAATGCTTTTTCCAGCGACGAACCGTCACTGATTTCGAAGAGGGAGAAATTAGCTATATTAAATCTCTGAGCGAGATGTAAACAGTAGCAATACGGAATCGTAGCATATAATTGTCAACCAAGTGTGGCGTCCCGAGATGTCCTCCTGGGGCTATAAACGCCAGTAGTACTGTCCCGTATAGGACGCCACACTTGGCTGGCAATTATATGTCACGATTATCTATCTATCTATCTATCTATCTATCTATCTATCTATCTATC
>NW_026355774.1:0-349 GCF_001194135.2 Octopus bimaculoides | reverse complement strand
GTCCCAATGTAGGAAATAATTATTGATGTAAGGAGAAGTAAAATTTGGTCGGTTGAAGACCCGACCTGCCAGGAGCTTGCCTCAAGTCATTCGCAATCACCACCAATTTGTAAATTATTTAAAGATTCATGGATGCAGTGCAATCCGAGTATTGATTGCAAAACTAAGATGAAATAGATGTTTACTCTGAAAATAATAGCTGCAAAGCATTTCAACTTTTTATTTTTTTATTTTTTTATTTCATCTTAATTCCACCTTTACAAATCAATAGCAGCATTACAATGATAATGATGATAATCATGATGGTGATGGTGGTGATGATGATGACGATGACGATGACGATGATGAT
>NW_026355773.1:12535-14731 GCF_001194135.2 Octopus bimaculoides | reverse complement strand
CAGAAGGTTTGTTTACATAGAGTTACGACGGGGTCACCGATATTATTCCATGGGCTTTAGAGGCATAAGAAAGCCAGTTTACATAGAAATATAAAGGGAGGGTGTCTCTGATGTGATGCTAAAGGTTGTGGTCAAGGAGTCATTCGGGTGGGTGAGGGGAGGTAATTAAAGTGAGTGTTTACATATGCGTCTGCTAGCGTGCAGACACCTATTTACAAAAACGTGCGTGTACGCACACACACACATACATACATATGCGCATACCCATGTGTACATATCCACATGCCCACATACACACCCCCACACAGAAACCTCCACATGCACATATGTACACACACACGCGCTCGCCTATACATACGTGCCTGTATCCATACCTACTTTCCTGTATATGTACAAACATGCAAGTATCCACACCTGCACACTCATACATACGTATACACGCACACACACATGCATGCATGTATATATGCATGTACACCGCCATATGCGCCTACATTTATACATGTATATACATATATATATGCACATATACAAACATACACCTACGCTCCTACACACATGCCCGTACATACACACAAACACAAGCACCCCCCACACACACACCACATATCGAGACTTTCGCCAATACATGTGCTCACACACGCGCGCCTTAACTTGCTTGCCTGTCTATATACATACATTCCTGTATATATACAGACGTGCCAATACTCACACACGCACTTACTACATATGCACGCATGCACATACCCACACGTACACACATTTGTATATATTTGCACACACTTGTATGTATGCATAAGTATACACCCATAAACATACTAACACATACACACACACAAGTACCCATTCACACACGCCCACTCTCGCATGCACTCACAAACACACGTATGCATGTATGTACCCAAAAACACACACGTGTTTTGTTTAAGGCTATAAAAAAATAATACGATTAATACCACACTGATTTAAAGCGAAGAGCATAAACATGATAAAAGAAATATCATTACCCTGTTATATATTAGTATCCTTATGTTAGCGTTAATCAGTGTAAAACCGAAGTATAGGGTGTTTGCTGAGAAATAATAATAAATGACAAAACACATGCTCATAAGGAGACGGTCAGATCTATGGCTAAGCAGTTGGTGATGCGAGGTAGCCTTAGCTGTAAATACTGGGAAGGAAAAAATTAATCAACTATAGAAGGGGAATAGGCAAGTATATGCATATATATATGCATATATACATGTACATACCCTCATCTACCTGTATATATATATATATATGCATATCTGGGTACAGGACGTTGCAAACAAAACAATATAACTGGATGACTTCGGGTATTTCTGCGTCAAGTGAGATTAAACGAAATGGGAGGAGAGTCAGAAGAAATTAAAGGGTTGAGTGTCTCTTTCTGTTTTTTTGTTTTTTCAGTATAAGTTATATACCGATTATAAACATTACTCTGCTTCTCACAAAAGCGTGTGTGTGTTGTGGTATAAAGGGAAAATTAAGAAACAGGAGGGTTGACATTACAAAAACAAGGAGAAATGAGCTTTTCTTCTTACCTGTCAACAATCTGGAGGGGAAGGTTTTCTTCTCTTCGTTGCAAACACGTCTTAATTCCATCATAACCAACTGCCGTCTGATCACTTCCGCTCACCATTGCGCATGCTCCCATCTGCGCTTCCGTCCGTCCGGACTTCAGACAGAACCAAAACATTCTCTCACTTTCGCCTTAATTACAGCTTCTACTCAATACTTCGTGTGTTTACATTTGCTGTCTCGGACAATTTCTTAGCTATGAGCGATTAGATTGTTATCGTTTTCCCTGTTAATGAATAAACCATTAGAATAAGAGATCCCTTACTTGAGCAATAGGTAAGGGTTATGAATGGGATCCAGAAGTAAATAAAAATCATCAAATATATATACATCTAACCCATGCTAGCATGGAAAACAGACATAAAAATGATTGCCATACATGCATATGCATACATATATACTTCTATATATATGCATATGTATACATGTGTGTGTGTGTGTGTGTGTGTGTGAAGGCGTGTGACCTAGTGGTTAGGGTGTTGCACTCACAGTGACTAGATTGTGGGTTCAATTCCCATACTGAGCAGTACATTGTATTCTTGAACAAAACACCTCATTTCATATTGCTGCAGTCCACTCAATTGTAAATAGATT
>NW_026355773.1:9510-11585 GCF_001194135.2 Octopus bimaculoides | reverse complement strand
GTCGGGGACAAAAAAATCGGACATTGGCCACAAAGTCGGGGACGAATAATTGAACACTGGCCATAAAGACGGGGACCAAAAACTGAACACTGGGCATAAAGTCGGGGACGAATAATTGCACACTGGCCATAAAAACGGGGACCAAAAATTGCACACTGGCCATAAAGTCGGGGACCAAAAATTGCACACCGGCCATAAAGACGGAGACCGAACATTGTACACTGGCCATAAAGTCGGGGACCTATAATTGAACACTGGTCATAAAATGGGGGACCAAAAATCGCACACTGGCCATAAAGTCGGGGACCAGATATTGCACACTGGCCATAAAGACGGGGACCAAAAATCGCACACTGGTCATAAAGTCGGGGACCAAATATTGCACACTGGCCATAAAGACGGGAACCAAAAATCGCACACTGGCCATAAAGTCGGGGACCAAAAATTGCACACCGTCTATAAGGACGGGGACCGAACATTGTACACTGGCCATAAAGTCGGGGACCAGAAATTCAACACTGGCGATAAAGTCGGGGACGAATAATTGCACACTGGCCATAAAGTCGGGGACCAAAATTTTGAACACTGACCATAAAGTCGGGGACCAAAAATTGAACACTAGCCATAAAATCGGGGACCAAAATTCGCATACTGGCCATAAAGTCGGGGAACAAAAATTGCACACCGTCCATAAAGACGGGGACCGAACATTGTACACTGGCCATAAAGTCGGGGAACAAAATTCGCACACTGGCCATAAAGTCGGGTACCAAAAGTTGAACACTGGCCATAAAGTCGGGGACCAAAAATCAATCACTGTCCACAAAGTCGGGGACCAATAATTGCACACTGGCCATAAGGACGAGGGACCAAAAATTGAACACTGGCTATGAATTTGGGGACCAAAATTTTAAAACTGGCCATAAAGTCGGGGACCAAAAATCGTACACTTGCCATGTAGTCGGGGACCAAAAAATCGCACACTGGCCATAAAGTCGGGGACGAATAATTGCACACTGGCCATAAAGACGGAGACCAAAAATTGAACACTGACCATGAAGTCGGGGACCAAAAATTGAAGACTGGCCATAATGACGGGTACAAAAACTCGCACACTGGCCATAAAAGTCGCTGACTTTTTGGTCCCCGACTTAATGGCCAGTGTGCAATTTTTCGTCCCCGACTTTATAGCCAGTGTTCAACATTTGGTCCCCGACTTTATTGGCAGTTTTCAATTTTTGGTCCTCGACTTTAAGGCCAGTGTGCAAAGTTTTGTCCCCGGTTTTATGGCCAGTGTGCATATGTTTGGTCACCGACTTTATGGCCAGTGTCCAATCTTTGGTACCAGATTTTTATGGCCCGTGTGCAAATGTTTGGACACCGACTTTTTGGCCAGTGTGCAAGTATTTGGACCCCGACTTTATGGCCAGTGTGCGAATGATTCGACTCCGAGTTTATGACCAGTGTTCAACATTTGGTCCCCGACTTTATGGCCAGCGTTCAATATTTGTCCCCGACTTTTTGGCCAGTGCACAAATATTTGGAACCCGACTTTATGGCCAGTGTGCAAATGTTTCGACCCCGACTTTATGGCCAGCGTTCAATTTTTAGTCCCCGACTTTATTGGCAGTGTTCAATTTTTGGTCCCCGACTTTAATGCCGGTGTTTACATTTTGGTCCCCGACTTTATGGCCATTGTGCAAATGTTTCGACCCCGACTTTATGGCCAGTTTTCAGTTATTGTTCCCCCATTTTATGGCCAGTGTTTAATTTTTGGTCCCCGACTTTATTGGCAGTTTTCAATTTTTGGTGCTCGACTTAATGGCCAGTGTACATATTTTGGTCCCCGACTTTATGGCCAGTGTGCATATGTTTGGTCCCCGTCTTTATGGCCAGTGTTCAATTTTCAGTCCCCGACTTAATAGCCAGTGTGCAATTTTTGGTCCCCGACTTTATGGCCAGTGTTCAACATTTGGTCCCCAATTTTATGGCCAGTGTTCAACTTTTGGTCCCCGAATTTATGGCCAGTGTGCAAATTTTGGTCCCCGACATTATGGCCAGTGTGCAAATTTTGG
>NW_026355773.1:8676-9175 GCF_001194135.2 Octopus bimaculoides | reverse complement strand
GGCCAGTGTGCAAATTTTGGTCCCCGACATTATGGCCAGTGTGCAAATTTTGGTCCCTGACTTTATAGCCCGTGTGCAAATGTTTCGACACCGACTTTTTGGCCAGTGTGCAAATATTTGGTCCCCGACTTTATGGCCAGTGTTTAGTTATTGGTCCCCCACCTTATGGCCAGTGTTTAATTTTTGGTTCCCGACTTTATTGACAGTATGCAATGTTTGGTCCCCGTCTTTATAGCCAGTGTGCAAATTTTGGCCCCGACTTTATGGCCAGTGTGCAAATGTTTGGACACCGACTTTTTGGCCAGCGTTCAATTCTTGCTCCCCGACTTTATGGCCAGCGTTCAATATTTAGTCACCGATTTTATGGCCAGTGTTCCATTTTGCGTCCCCGACTTAATGGACTGTGTGCAATTTTTGGTCCCCGACTTTATGACCCTCAGCCTATGCACCTCAACCTGGGCTACCAGATGGTCTGAAAGACCAATTCTATGACACCCTC
>NW_026355773.1:0-5730 GCF_001194135.2 Octopus bimaculoides | reverse complement strand
GTGCGGGTGACACGTAAAAGCACCCACTACACTCTCTGAGTGGTTGGCGTTAGGAAGGGCATCCAGCTGTAGAAACTCTGCCAAATCAGACTGGAGCCTGGTGTTGCCATCCGGTTTCACCAGTCCTCAGTCAAATCGTCCAACCCATGCTAGCATGGAAAGCGGACGTTAAACGATGATGATGATGATGATGATGATTCAACATTTGGTCCCCGACTTTATGGCCAGTGTTCAATTTTTGGTCCCCGACTTTATGGCCAGTGTGAAAATGTTTCGACCCCGATTTTATGGCCAGTGTTCAGTTATTGGTCCTCGACTTTATGGCCAGTATGTAATGTTTGGTCCCCGTCTTTATGGCCAGTGATGAAATTTTAGACCCTGAATTTAATGGCCAGTGTGCAATTTTTGGTCTCCGACTTTATGACCAGTATTCAACATTTGGTCCCCGACTTTATGGCCAGTGTGCAAATTTTGGTCCCTGACTTTATGGCCCGTGTGCAAATGTTTGAACACTGACTTTTTGGCCAGTGTGCAAATATTTTGGCCTCGACTTTATGGCCAGTGTGCAAATGTTTCGATCCCGAGTTTATGGCTAATGTTCAGTTTTTGGTTCTCGACTTTATGGCCAGCGTTCAATTTTTTGTCCCCGACCATATGACCAGTGTTCAACATTTGGTCCCCGACTTTATTGCCAGCGTTCAATATTTGGTCCCCGACTTTAAGGCCAGTTTTCCATTTTTGGTCCCCGACTTTTTGGCCTGTGTGAAAATGTTTACACCCCGACTTTATGGCCAGTGTTTAGTTATTGGTCCCCCACATTATGGCCAGTGTTTAATTTTTTTGGTCACCGACTTTATTGGCAGTGTTCAAATTTTGGTCCTCGACTTAATGGCCTGTATGCCATGTTTAGTCCCCGTCTTTATGGCCAGTGTGCAAATTTTAGTCCTCGACTTTATGGCCAGTGTTCAATTTTTGGTCCCCGATTTTATGGCTAGTGTTCAATTTTTGGTCCCCGACTTTATGGCCCGTGTGCAAATGTTTGGACACCGACTCTTTGGCCAGCGCGGAAATACTTGGACCCCGACATTATGGCCAGTATGCCAATGTTTCGACCCCGAGTTTATGGCCAGCGTTCAATTTTTGGTCCTCGACTTAATAGCCAGTATGCAAGTTTGGTCTCCGTCTTTATGGCCAGTGTGCAAATTTTGGTCCTCGACTTTATGGCCAGTGTTCAACATATGGTCCCCGACTTTATGGCCAGTGTTCAACATATGGTCCCCGACTTTATGGCCAGTGTTCAATTTTTGGTCCCCGATTTTATGGCCAGTGTGCAATTTTGGTCCCCGACTTTATGGCCAGTGTTCAATTTTTGGTCCCCGACTTAGCCAGTGGGCAAATGTTTGGACGCCGACTTTTTGGCCAGTGTGCAAGTTTTGGTCCCTGACTTTATGGCCCGTGTGGAAATGTTTGGACACCGACTTTTTGGCTAGTGTGCAAATATTTTGGCCTCGACTTTATGGCCAGTGTGCAAATGTTTCGATCCCGACTTTATGGCTAGTGTTCAGTTTTTGGTCCCCGTCTTTATGGCCAGTGTGCATATTTTGGTCCTCGACTTCATGGCCAGTGTGCATATGTTTTGTCCCCGAATTTATGGCCAGTCTTTAGTTATTGGTCCCCCACATTATGGCCAGTGTTTAATTTTTGGTATCCGACTTTATTGGTAGTGTTTAATTTTTGGTCCTCGACTTAATGGCCAGTATGCAATATTTAGTCTCCGTCTTTATGGCCAGTGTGCAAATTTTGGTCCTCGACTCCATGGCCAGTGTGCATATGTTTTGTCCCCAAATTTATGGCCAGTGTTCAGTTATTGTTCCCCGAATTTATGGCCAGTGTTCAATTTTTGGTCCCCGACTTTATGGCCCGTGTGCAAATGTTTGGACACCGACTCTTTGGCCAGTGTGCAAGTATTTGGACCCCGACTTTATGGCCAGTATGCCAATGTTTCGACCCCGAGTTTATGGCCAGTGTTCAGTTATTGGTTCCCGTCTTTATGGCCAGCGTTCAATTTTTGGTCCTCGACTTAATAGCCAGTATGCAATGTTTGGTCTCTGGCTTTATGGCCAGTGTGCAAATTTTGGTACCCGACTTTATGGCCAGTGTTCAATTTTTTGTCCCCGACTTGGCCAGTGTGCAAATTTTGGTCCCTGATTTTATGGCCCATGTGGAAATGTTTGGACACCGACTTTTTGGCCAGTGTGCAAATGTTTCGATCCCGAGTTTATGGCTAGTGTTCAGTTTTTGGTTCTCGACTTTATGACCAGTGTTCAACATTTGGTCCCCGACTTTATTGCCAGCGTTCAATATTTGGTCCTCGACTTTAAGGCCAGTTTTCCATTTTTGGTCCTTGACTTTATGGCCAGTGTGCAAATGTTTCAACCCCGACTTTATGGCCAGTGTGCCAATGTTTCGACCCCGAGTTTATGGCCAGCGTTCAATTTTTGGTCCTCGACTTAATAGCCAGTATGCAACGTTTGGTCTCCATCTTTATGGCCAGTGTGCAAATTTTGGGCCCCGACTTTATGGCCAGTATTCAATTTTTGGTCCCCGACTTTATGGCCAGTGTTCAATTTTTGGTCCCCGACTTTATGACCGGTGTTCAACACTTGGTCCCCGACTTTATTGCCAGCGTTCAATATTTGGTCCTCGACTTTAAGGCCAGTTTTCCATTTTTGGTCCCCGACTTTATGGCCAGTGTGAAAATGTTTCGACTCCGATTTTATGGCCAGTGTTTAATTTTTGGTCCTCAACTTAATAGCAATATTTAGTCCCCATCTTTATGGCCAGTGTGCATATGTTTGGTCCTCGAATTCATAGCAAGTGTTCAATTTTTGGTCCCGGACTTTATGGCCAGTGTTCAATTTTTGGTCCCTGACTTTTTTGCCAGTGTGCAAATATTTGGACCCGATTTTATGGCCAGTATGCAAATGTTTCGACCCTGACTTTATGGCCAGCGTTCAATTTTTGGTTCCCGACTTTATTGGCAGTGTTCAATTTTTGGTCCTCGACTTTATGGCCAGTATGCAATGTTTGGTCCCAGTCTTTATGGCCAGTGTGCAAATTTTGGTCCCCGGCTTTTTGATCCAGTGTTCAACATTTGGTCCCCGACTTTATAGCCAGCCTGCAATAATTGGTCCCCGACTTTATGGCCAGTGTTCAATTTTTGGTCCCCGACTTTATAGCCAGTGTTCAACATTAAGTCCCCGACTTTATTGCCAGCGTTCAATATTTGGACCCCGACTTTATGGCCAGTGTGCAAATGTTTCGACCCCGACTCTTTGACCAGTGTTCAATTTTTGGAATTCGACTTTATGGCCAGTATGCAATGTTTGGTCCCCGTCTTTATTGCCAGTGTGCAAATTTTGGTCCCCGAATTTATGGCCAGTATGCATATGTTTGTTCCCCGACTTTATGGCCAGTGTTTAATTTTTGGTCACCGACTTAATGGCCAGTGTGCAATTTTTGGTCCCCGATTTTATGGCCAGTCTTCAATTTTTGGTCCCCGACTTTATGGCCAGTGTTTAAGTTTTGGTTCCCGACTTTATGGTCAGTCTTCAATTTTTGGTCCCCGACTTTTTGGCCAGTGTGCAAATATTTGGACCCCGACTTTATCGCCAGTGTGCAAATGTTTGGGTCTCAACTTTATGGCCAGTGTGCAAATATTTGGACGCCGACTTTATGGCCAGTGTTCAATTTTTGTCCCCGACTTTATGGCAAGTGTTCAATATTTTGTCCCCGATTTTATTGCTAGTGTTCAACATTTTGTCCCCGACTTTATCGCCAGTGTTCAATTTTAGTCGCCGACTTTATGGCCAGTGTTCAATTTTTGTCCCCGACTTTATGGCCAGTGTTCAATTTTTGTCCCCGACTTTATGGCCAGTGTGCAAATGTTTCGACCCCGACTTTATGGCCATTGTGCAAATATTTGGATCCCAACTTTATGGCCAGTGTGCATATGTTTGGACCCCGACTTTATGGCCACTTTGCAAATGTTTGGACCCTGACTTTATGGCTAGTGTTCAAATGTTAGGTCCCAGACTTTATGGTGAGTGTGTAAATGATATGAACACGACTTTATGGCTACTTTGCAAGTGAACGGAACCCGACTTTATGGCCAGTATGCAAATTTTTCCACCCCGAATTTATGGCCAGTGTGCAAATGTTTGGACCCCGACTTTATGGCCAGTGTGCAAATGACAGAACCCCGACTTTATGGCCAGTGTGCAAATGATATGAACTCGACTTTATGACCAGTTTGCCAATGTTTCGACCCCGAATTTATGGCCAGTGTTCAATTTTTGGACCCCGATTTTATGGCTAGTGTTCAATTTTTGGACCCCAACTTTATGGCCAGTGTTCCATCTTTGGTCTATAGGAAAGTTGGTTAAACATCATTAGATGTATACCTGACTTTCCTATATAAAATTATGGAATATAAACGGAACGCTGAACTCCGGACTATCAACTTAAACAACACTTTATTTAGGTGGTCAATATATACATCTTTAGCTCTTGTTGTTACAGCTTCTATGTGTGTGAGCATAGTTGTTGGGACGTTGTTATGTAGATGTAAGCGAGCTGTCGAGTGTAAGTCCGAAAGATGGAGACTGACAGCTATACACGTAAAGAGATTGTCTCCAGGCTGGAATGTTAGGGACATTTCTTGACACGTCCATGCTCTATTGCTGGCCAGCAAGAAAGAGAATGAATTGAGCAGGAACGCTTGCTTGTTTAATTCCACGCATGCGTGAGACTACGCATGCGCACTGCGTTACTACAGGTCCCTGTCGTTATGGCCAGTGTGCAAATGTCTAGACCCCGACTTTATGGCCACAGTGGCCATAAAGTCAGGGTCCAGTGTCCAGACATTTACACAGTGGCTATAATGTCGGGGTCCAAACATTTGCACAGTGGCCATAAAATCGGGGTCAACATATTTACACAATGGCCATAAACTCGGGGTCCAAAATATATACAATAGCCATAATTTGGGGTCCAAACATTTGCACAGTGGCCATAAAGTGGGGGACCAATAACTGAACACTGGCCATAAATTCTGCGTCAAAACATTTGCACATGGGCCATAAAGTCGGAGTCCAAACATTTATACTCTGGTCACAAAATCGGAGTCCAAACATTTAAATAGTGGCCATAAATTCAGGGTCCACACATACATACATTGACCATAAAGTCGGGGACCAGACACTTACACTGGCCATAATGTCGGGGTCCAAACATTTACACAGTGGCCATAAAGTCGGGGTCCAAACATTTACACTGTGGCCACGAAGTCGGGGTCCAAACATTTGAATAGCGGCCATAAATTCGGGGTCCACACATATGTACACTGGCCACAAAGTCGGGGTTGAAACATTCAAACGGTGGCCACAAAGTCAGGGTCGAAACATTTACAGTGTGGCCAGCAAATAGGGGTCCACACAGTTACACAGTGGCCAGAAAGTTGGCGTCCACACAGACTGAAAATATTTGCGCCTGAAGATAGCTTTAAACCATCCTTTCTATCAACAATAGATACTCATATAATTATACAATGACAGTTTGTGTATAAAGCTTGAATCACGTGCACCGCGATATCCTTTGTGTTCTGTTTTCATTTTACGTCTAATATATATATATATATATATATGTATACACACACACACACACACACAC
>NW_026355772.1:0-418 GCF_001194135.2 Octopus bimaculoides | reverse complement strand
CCAGCATGGCCACAGTCAAATGACTGAAACAAGTAAAAGCGTAAAAGAGTTTTGTTCAAGTAACCTTTGTGTTTTCTTTCTTGCTTGTTTGAGAAAGAATGTGTTTATAAATATTGATTTCAAACTTTGGCACAAGGGTAGTAAGTTCAGGGAAGGGGTAAGTCGATTACATTGACCCCAATGAACAACCGGTCCTTATTTTATCAACCCCGAAGGATGAAAGGCAAAGTCAGCTTTTGCAGAATTTGAACTCAGATTGTTGAGATGGGTGAAATACCACTAAGCATTTTGCCCAGTGTTTTAACAATTCTGCCAGCTCACTGCCTTAAGCCTTTTCATTACCATATCTATTTTGAGATGCTCTATCGTTGTCGTCGTCGTTTAACGTCCACTTTCCATGCTAGCATGGGTTGGACGA
>NW_026355771.1:0-401 GCF_001194135.2 Octopus bimaculoides | reverse complement strand
TTGGCTAGGTATTTCTCCTGCAGCTGTCTTACGAGAAATATAGCACCAGTGGTGCTTTTCCCTGGCACAAACCCAAACAGCAATTCGTCTAAACTAACTCTCTCCCTAATTAGTTAGGCTATGACCCTCTTCGTGAATTTCATTACCTGATCCAACAAATTATATAAGCCACATTTGCCTTATAAGCTTCATTATCATCTTGTATTTTCTTCCTTTTTTTTTTGTGTCCTGCATGAAAAGACTTGCTATTAATACTTAAGTTTGATGTACTTTTTAAGAATCTTATTTTCCTTCTTTAGATAATTATTTCTCAATTTAATTTTTTAAATAAAAATATAAAAGTCATATTAGTATCTTTGAGCAAGTTTATAACATTAAAAATATTTTTCAAAACACAGTAA
>NW_026355770.1:0-300 GCF_001194135.2 Octopus bimaculoides | reverse complement strand
ATTATTATTATTATTATTATTATATAACTTAAAAACCAAAATCTGAACAGGGATGCAGTAGCCCAGGCTATTTCTCTTTCCCTTCTAGATTATCGTATTTATATTGTATTTTTAGGGTTTTCGACACGATCCACAAACATTAGCTCTAAGTTACACCGTCACAATTGCATTGCCTTCAAACAATAGCGGTACTTGATCTTTAGCTACTTTAAAACATAATATCGCTGTTTTTGTTGCTCTTTTTTTCCCGTTTCCTTTTGTTTTGCCGTGTGGATTCTTGCTGTCAGGTACTTAGCGAAT
>NW_026355769.1:0-377 GCF_001194135.2 Octopus bimaculoides | reverse complement strand
TATATATATATATATATATACACACATATATGTATACATATACATACATACATATATATATATATATATTAGGTGATGTTTTCAGGTGGGCAGGTGGTGGCGGTGATTGAAAAATGGATGGAATGATAGGATGGATGGACAGGTGGGCGGATGGATGAATGAATGAGTGAAAGACATGTGTATGACATCATATATATATATATATATATATATATATATATATGTATGTATATGTATATATTCGCCGTTATTTCCTTTTCTTGCAAGGAAAATTCTAAACATGACAGGTTCAAAAGTGAACTTCGATTCATAATAGAGTTTGAAGGTTTGAAGTAAAAGCCTGAAGAATATTGAAGATTATGCGGATCTTTTTTAAA
>NW_026355768.1:0-291 GCF_001194135.2 Octopus bimaculoides | reverse complement strand
TGTGCATGCGTGTGTGTATATGTATGTGTGTGGAGGATTTTGTGTGGATGTATATGTGCATTCATGTGTACGCATGCGTGTGCGTGTACGTGAGAAGGAGAGAGGAGTGAGGTGGACTGTGTAGCCAAGGATGTGGATATTTAGCCTGCGGGCGTGTGGGCGTTCGTGTGCGTGTGTGAGAGTGCGTGTGTATGTGTGAGTGTGTGTGTGTGTACGCGCGCATGGATGTGTGTGTGGTGTGTGAGTACGTGTGTGTGGGTATGTGTGTGTGTGTGTGTGTGTGTGTGTGTG
>NW_026355767.1:0-246 GCF_001194135.2 Octopus bimaculoides | reverse complement strand
AGAAATAAGGAGAAAAACAAGGAGAAAAAATATATAAATGTAGTGGTCAGTGATCTATCATAGGTGAAGGTGTGTGGCTTAGTGGATAGGGCATTCGGCTCACGATTGTAAGGCCATGAGTTCAATTACCCATGACACTTTTTTTCTCATTGCTCCACTCAGCTGGCAAAAATAAGTTGTGCCTGAAATTGAAAGGACTCTGTGTCATGCTGAATCTCCCCCAAGAACTACGTTAAGGGTACACAT
>NW_026355766.1:0-431 GCF_001194135.2 Octopus bimaculoides | reverse complement strand
ATATGTGTGTGTGTATTCATTATATATACATGTTTATGTGTGTACGTACACGTATATTTATATACATACATATATGTTTGCACACATTTATATACATATATATGTATGTACACGTATATTTATATCCAGATATATGTATGTACACGTATATTTATATACATACATATATGTACACGTATATGTATATACATATATATATATATATTTATATATATGTATATATTTATGTATGTGTATATATATATTTGTATGTATATATGTGTGTATAGATATATATGTATGTTTATATAAATATATATTATGTGTATGGATATATATGTATATATATATATGTGTGTATATGTATATACATATGTATATATATATGTGTGTGTAGTCTATATTACACGAATAAGGATACGAAGAATGCATGTAGTTGCTTACACAAAAAC
>NW_026355765.1:0-212 GCF_001194135.2 Octopus bimaculoides | reverse complement strand
TAGATAGATAGATAGATAGATAGATAGATAGATAGATATACATGCATAAACAATGTGCACACACATATGTGTGTCTACTTCTCACTGTTTCTCATCTTTAATTCATATTTTCTTTCGAACCTCCGTCTCTGCCACTTTCCATTTGCTCTATAACTTACATATTCATTCACTTTAACACCTTATTATTTTATTCTCTTTAGTCGTCCAGTTTA
>NW_026355764.1:0-412 GCF_001194135.2 Octopus bimaculoides | reverse complement strand
CAAAAGGATGTATTAGTTTAACGCTCGGGAATATGGAAAGTCTTTAACGTTTCGAGCAATGCTCTTCAACAGAAAGAAATAAGGAGAAAACAAGGAGAAAAACACGGAGAAAAAAAAAAAGTGTTCGGTCAACATCTACTCGCACGCATACACCACAGACACGTCTCTCTCTCATGCATATCCTCCCTCCCTCCCTGTCACTTGTGTTCCTGTTGGTGGTGGCAGCGGTAATGATAGTAATCGGTCAGATGACTGTTGTGGCTTTGGTGGTAGTATTAATGATAGTAGTTGTGGTGGTACTACTGGTTGTTTAACCCCAGGTCAGTCCTGATCCAGCAGACCTACAATCAAAGATGTTTCCACTGTGACCATCCTGTCTTTTATTCTGGCATAGTGTATCTAGGACTACATT
>NW_026355763.1:396-694 GCF_001194135.2 Octopus bimaculoides | reverse complement strand
TGGTTTGTCATGGCCCGAACGTACGTACGTTCGTTGGAGCCTAGTGCTACGGAACTTCGTTCGTGGCTCTTGGCCCTAAAGTACGTAGGTTTGTTCGAGCACAGAGCTTCGGAGCTTCGTTCGTTGCACTTGGCCCGAACGTACATACGTACGTTCGAGCCAAGAGCTACGGAACGTTTTTCTTTGCTCTTGGACCGAACGTACGTACGTTCGTCCGAGCCATGCGCTACGGAGATTCGTTCGTTTCTTTTGGCTCGAAAGTACGTACGTTCGTCGTAGCCAAGAGTTACGGAACTTC
>NW_026355763.1:0-386 GCF_001194135.2 Octopus bimaculoides | reverse complement strand
TGGCTCGAAAGTACGTACGTTCGTCGTAGCCAAGAGTTACGGAACTTCGTTCGTTGCTCTTAGACCGAACTTACGTACGTTCGATCGAGCCAAGCGCTACGGAAATTTGGTCGATCCTCTTTGCCCGAACGTACATACGTTCGTTCGAGCCAAGAGCTACGGAGCTTCGTTCGATTCTCATGGCCCGAACGTACGTACGTTCGTTCGAGCCTAGTGCTACGGAACTTCGTTCGTTGCTCTTGGACCTAACGTACGTAGGTTTGTTCGAGCCCAGAGCTTCGGAGCTTCGTTCGTTGCACTTGGCCCGAAAGTACGTACCTTCATTCGAGCCAAGATCTACGGAACTTCGTTCGTTGCTCTTGACCCGAACGTACGTACCTTCGTTC
>NW_026355762.1:0-201 GCF_001194135.2 Octopus bimaculoides | reverse complement strand
TATTATCATTATTATCATTATTATTATCATTATCATTATTATTATTATTAAGGTGGCAAGCTGGCAGAGTTGTCAGCACACCAGAGACAAAATGGTGCTAAGCATTTTGACCATCTTAACGTTCTGAGTTCAAATTCTACCAAGGTCAACTTTGCCTTTCGTCCTTTTGGGATTGATAAATTAAGTACCAGTGAAACAATG
>NW_026355761.1:0-481 GCF_001194135.2 Octopus bimaculoides | reverse complement strand
TCAAGCGGCTCCATTTAATTGAATAATGCAATCATTACATCAGTTTAAATACAGCACTATCTTCAGCTGCACAAAAATGGATTTTCAACAGACCAGATGTATTAATATATTTTTCGTAAATATTTTAACACAGCAAAATGATGGAAGAAATTCATGTTTTCACTATTACAAGAATAGCTATGAGAATACCAAGACTACAATTTTTAGAGTGGCATGCAACACAGTGGGGGTCATAGGGTTGTAATTCATTTCCAATTTATCTGTCTCCTTATCACCCACAAAAATCTAAGACTAGAAGACTGTGTATATTTAGAATAAAGAGTAAAGTGAGTTGACAACTCCTAGCAGGCTGTTGGTCTTTACTACTGGAAATCCTGGTACTTATTTGTCTTATTTCGAGCTGTGCGGATAATAGCGGACGGACTTGATGATTCAACTGAAGTACCTAATTCAACTAAATCTTAATTGCTTCCTGTTCATA
>NW_026355760.1:0-739 GCF_001194135.2 Octopus bimaculoides | reverse complement strand
CCCCCCCCACTACCTGTCAAACACATCAACACCTGCAGATATATAAACCTATATACATACATACATGTATGAAGGAAGGAGATAAATACAACAGGTAGAGACTTGCACCCCTATATATACAATCATTCGTACACATGTATATATGCACGCGCATACACATTTGATATATGCTACACGTGTATATAGTTATACAATTACATAACGTGGAAAATAATATAAAAGAAAAATTTATAAAGCAATAAAATATATATGAGAAATATATAAGAAATATTAAGGCATATAAAAGGCTTGTACGTGGACATAGTATAAAAGACAGGTTCTATCTGTGATCCTGGTGGGTCCAAAAACGTAACAAATGTTTTGCCATTGTATGGACATGACCCTAAAATTTCAGTTCTTGAATTTAGACATGTAACAGGGTCTGAAGAACTTTTCCATAGCTGACCCCTTTTTTCTTTTAAGGACTATACATAACTGGATAATTTGGTTGTTTTCCTTTTATCGTAGTGTCTGAAGTTTAATTGTGTTGGTAGTGGTTTTAGCAAGGAAATAACCTATACACATGTTATTAGTCCAGAAATAAAGAAAAGGAAAATTACGCAAAGGAAAATTATCTCGTTCCCACTACCTTACTCCATTGAAGTGTCCTTTAATATAGATAGATACTTCTTATCATTCATAGATAGGCGTTTTCCAATCAATCATAATTATAGGAAGCTTTTTAATAGGCATTACGTAA
>NW_026355759.1:0-375 GCF_001194135.2 Octopus bimaculoides | reverse complement strand
GCAACGCCGGGTATTTCTGCTAGTATATAATAAATGACAGGTTTATGAAGTTAAGGAGAATAGAAAGTCTGGGAACTACCAATTTTAGTAATAATACTACTAATAATAATAATCCTTTCTACTATAGGTACAACGTCTGAGATCTGTGGAAAGAGGTTAAGTCTATTACATCGACCTCAGAACTCAACTGGTACGTAATTTATCGACTCCCAAAGGATGAAAGGCGAAGTCGACCTCGGCGGAATTTGAACTAAGCATGTAAAGACGGACGAGAAATTGCTAAGCATTTCACCCGACATGCTAATGTTTCTGCTTTAATAATAATAATGATTTTAAGCAACTGACAAGCAAGTCTGTGGTATTAAGCAGAATATT
>NW_026355758.1:0-540 GCF_001194135.2 Octopus bimaculoides | reverse complement strand
ATATGTGTGTGTGTTTATGTATGTATATACATGTATATGTATATATACGTATGTATGTATTTGTGTGTGTGTGTTTATATATATATACATATATATGTATATATACATACATATATATATATAAGTATATATATATGTTGCACTAGAATATATGCTTATTTATATAAGTTACATAAACAAGCGCAATAGCTGATACATTATCACGTATATGTTTGCCTCTATCACATTTATGTATACACCACTACAAGTACGTACAAACGCTGATGTATTTCTTGAATCACACCCGCATATACCTGTGTGTGTGTTTGTGTATATGTGTGCGTGTGTCTGCGTATATAGTTACATATATAGATATATGTAACTTTGTGTGCGTATTTATATTGTTACGTACACATCAATTTTAGCTTCCCTTTCAAAGTTAATATTTTTAATAGTTTTGTAGCTTTGGAAGCAATTCATCTTCATTTTTATATCGTATCACACGTTAGGTTTAAGTCTATAATGAAATATTTTTATCATCACCGATGTAATGTAAATACA
>NW_026355757.1:0-473 GCF_001194135.2 Octopus bimaculoides | reverse complement strand
GAATAACGTTGGTGCCAGGGACCATGTACGTATGGGAATATTTGTGTATATATATATATATATGTATGTATGTACGTATGTATGAGGGGATAGATATATATATATATTCCCCCTAACATGTAGTGGCAGTGACTGTTGACGTACATCTGGACACACATATGTACTCATCTATATATGCTTTTGAATCCATAGATATCTAAGTATGGTTATGTACACAGGCACGGACATGTGTATTGGAGTGTCTAAAACTATTTGTATGGTCTTATATACTGTTTGTAGGCTTTTTATGTGCCTTATATTTTTATATTTTCATTTTTCATTTATTTTTATTTTTACTGTATTCTTATTTTTATTTTTATTTTTTACTTTATATTTGTGTTGAATTTTTGTGAATCTCTGAAGAGGCTTAGCGAATCATGCATTTACCCCCATTTCAGCATTTCATCTGCTAATTACTCCGGCACGCAGGAGCT
>NW_026355756.1:0-238 GCF_001194135.2 Octopus bimaculoides | reverse complement strand
TGTAGTTGGGGCAGTGGTGGTGGATGGTACAGCACTTGTTGTAGTTGGGGAAGTGGTGGTGGATTTGACAGCACTTGTTGTAGTTGGGGCAGTGGTGGTGGATGGTACAGCACTTGTAGTTGGGGCAGTGGTGGTGGATTTTACAGTAGTTGTTGTAGTTGAGGCAGCGGTGGTGGATGGTACAGCATTTGTTGTAGTTGGGGCAGTGGTGGTGGATGGTACAGCACTTGTAGTTGGG
>NW_026355755.1:0-240 GCF_001194135.2 Octopus bimaculoides | reverse complement strand
TTATTTATTAGTTTAATTGTCATTTGATGTACTGAAGATTGTACAGATCTATTGTATAGTGACGTATTAATTTCTTTATAATAGTTGTTTTCTAGATTATTGCATAGAAGAGAATATTGACCAAAGTCTGTCAGTAAATACTTATTGTCTTTGTGTACCATATATTAAGTTCAGTTGATGTATATATGTATTTCAGGAATCTATGGTGGTGCCCCACCCGATGTATCAAGCACCATTGAG
>NW_026355753.1:0-370 GCF_001194135.2 Octopus bimaculoides | reverse complement strand
GCCAGCTCGCTGTCTTAACTATAAATTGTATATTCTTATCTACTTTAGGCGCATGGCTCGAAATTTTGAAAAGATCGACCCCAGTATGCAACTGGTACTTAATTTATCGACCCCAAAAGAATGAAAGACAAAGTCGACCTCAACTGAATTTGAACTTAGAACATAAAGACAGACAAAATACCACTGAGCATTTTGCCTGGCATGCTAATGTTTCTGCCAGCTCACCGCCTTAATAATTTGTATATTATTAATCCTTTTGATACCGATCTTCTTGAGACCAACCCTGGTTCTATGATACAAGTTTTCTGCAGGAGTGGCTGTGTGGTAAGTAGCTTGCTTACCAACCCCATGGTACCGGGTTCAGTCCCAC
>NW_026355752.1:0-315 GCF_001194135.2 Octopus bimaculoides | reverse complement strand
TTATTTATATCGAATTGTAGGAAAGAAGAATAGTTGTTGTTGTTGTTTAAGAGATGGAACCATGTTATAACTTCACCTGTATATGTATGTGGGTACATGTATGTATATACATGTGTGTGTAAGTATATGTACGTGAATATGTATATACAAATATATACGAGTGAGTGTATGTATGTGTATATATGTATACGCATGTACCTGTATGCGAACATGCGTTTGACTGTGTGTAAGAGCGTGTGCATCTGTGCGTATGTATGTGGGTATGCATGTATGTGTATATGTATGCACTCGCATATGCGTGTATGAATACATTTA
>NW_026355751.1:0-217 GCF_001194135.2 Octopus bimaculoides | reverse complement strand
CTACTACCACCACCATATCATATATGTTTTCTCTTTCGTCTCCTACTACAACTTCAAATAGTACAATTTGCTTTCACATTTTCTTCTCCTTTTCTTCTACATCTCCTTTTGTTTCCTGCTGTATTTTTTCCCATCATTGCAAATTCTTTGCAAATTTTTAGTGATTTATGAATTGCAAAATATTTTGCGTCACTTTTCTGAAATAAAAGTACAAAAG
>NW_026355750.1:0-468 GCF_001194135.2 Octopus bimaculoides | reverse complement strand
GAATTCTTTGGCGCATCCGTTGGACAGTTTAGATTCAGATTCGTTCACGCTTTCGAGTGCAATCAGCCAATAAGCCAAAGTAACTTCGAAAACAGTTTTAAAATCTTGTCGCTCGGTTCTTAAGCTAGTATTCTTTTAAACGTGATAAATAGAAACTCTTCTTTCAATTAAAAATCAGACGTATTTACTGTCCTTTAGTTTTTGTTGAGTTAATCCTAAAGATTATGTATAATTGGAAGATTTACGAAGATTTACGAAGGTTTATAATTGGAAGTTATAAGAAAGATTCGTAGCAAACAAGACACTAGTGCAATTCCCAGTAAACGCAAGATAACAAACGTCTCTCTACATTGAAAATAGATTCTTTCTAAAAGAATGCTTCGTGTATCTATCATTAATTTTGTAGTTTTGAATTAAGATTATTTGGAGATGTTCTATCAGAAGATTCAGAAATAATTCGATTATCCC
>NW_026355749.1:0-412 GCF_001194135.2 Octopus bimaculoides | reverse complement strand
TATAATATATATATATATATTCTGTAGTTCTATCAACAAAAAGGCCTTTTTCCCTTTCAGCTGCTGCAAAGTGATAAAATCTCTTTGTGATGACGGTTGATGTTGATGATGACAATGGTGGGGTGTTGACACTACTGCACTTGCTACTGTTGTTGCTAGCAAACAAGGTGGATGTGGAGGACTGCAGCACTATCAAGACACACACAAACACACACGTATAGTGAGTAAGTGTAACAGCAAAAACACGGATGTGAAACTCATACAAGTGCCATGTCCCAGCAGGATGCTGACATTATAACACAAGTCATATATACACATATTTATATACATATGTGTGTGTGTGTGTGTGTGTGTGTATTCACATGCATGTCTCTTAAACGCGCATATAATGTATATATATATATATATATAT
>NW_026355748.1:0-204 GCF_001194135.2 Octopus bimaculoides | reverse complement strand
CTATGATGGTACATACCTTTGCCCCTCTGTCCCAAGCAACAATATCCGGCTTTTTATGCATGCATGTATGTATGTATGTATGTGTAAATGTATGTATGCATACAAGTACGTATGTATGAATGTAAGTATGTGTCTGCATGTATGTACGGATGAATGTATGAGTGTATGTATATATGTATGAATGAATACATGCATGTATGTTTG
>NW_026355747.1:0-286 GCF_001194135.2 Octopus bimaculoides | reverse complement strand
TTCTAAATCTAAATATTTTATTTGAAACTTTATCCTTAGCTGCAATATTTCAAGTAAAAGTTTTCTTGTTCTGTACTTTACCAGATGTGATAAGCTGTCCTGAACTTTTCCAAGTGTAATAACCTGTCTTGTAATTTTCCAGGTTTATAATCTTAAGAATATTTCTCTTTTACATTATTTACATTTGACGGATATTTGTCCTCATCTTCTTTGTTGATAAAACAACATTTCGGCTAATATACCCTCCAGCCTTCATCAGGTGTCTTGGCGAAATTTCGAACCTGGG
>NW_026355746.1:211-435 GCF_001194135.2 Octopus bimaculoides | reverse complement strand
CGTTCGGATGTACGTACGTTCGATCGATATTTCCTGCGAACGTATATACGGACGTACATACGTACGTACATACATAAGTACATACATACGTACGTACGTACATACGTTCGTTCGTTCATTCTTTCGTTGGATCGTCCGTACGTACGTACGTTAGTTCGTTCGTTCATTTGTACGTAGATACGCAAGTACGTTTATACGTTCTTACGTACGTACGTCCGTTCGTT
>NW_026355746.1:0-201 GCF_001194135.2 Octopus bimaculoides | reverse complement strand
CAAGTACGTTTATACGTTCTTACGTACGTACGTCCGTTCGTTCATACGTCTGTTCGTTCGTTCAATCCTTCTTTTGTTCGTTTTTCGTTCGTTCGTTCGTACCTACGTACGTACGTTCGCTCCTTCGTTCGTTCGTACGAACTTACTTTCGTTCTATCATCATGGACGGACGGTAGACACATCGGCTCCCATGTAAGTTGC
>NW_026355745.1:0-278 GCF_001194135.2 Octopus bimaculoides | reverse complement strand
GAGAGAGAGAGAGAGAGAGAGAGAGTGAAATACCCTGTGCCAATAGCAGAGGGTTGAAATAGTAGCGAAAGCGACAGTTTCAGTTTTGAATTTTTTGACATGACTAATACAGGCAGACATCACTTTTTTTGTATAGATATATGTCTCGTAAGCATGAGGTTATGCTTTCGATCCTACTATTTATCACTTCCAGTACCAACTATGGTATAATTAATCAGGAAAATTTTCGGACGTCTTTGATGCTGCCAATTCCTCATAATATTCAGTGCATTACTCTA
>NW_026355744.1:0-315 GCF_001194135.2 Octopus bimaculoides | reverse complement strand
ATATAAATATATATATATATACATACATATGTATATGCATATTTATATATGCATATATAAATGCAAATAATCAGAAACAGCTATGTCTTTTTACACGTGACGTATATATATATATATAATATATTAGATTAGATTATCGCTCAAAAATCTCTGGCGGACATATTTATGTCTCCCTTTGAGGTCTAAAAATCTTTAAGACACGTGGAGCCAAACGAAACTGTTTTAACTAAGACATGTACCTCCTATTGAATTGCTTGAATCTCTTTATATGTGCATATATATATATGTGTGTGTGTGTGTGTGTGTGTGTGTGTG
>NW_026355743.1:0-555 GCF_001194135.2 Octopus bimaculoides | reverse complement strand
GTATGTATGTATGTATGTATGTATGTATGTATGTATGTATGTATTGAGAGTTTGGCAAATACTTGCAGCTGAAACTTCAAAGTCACTGTCTCCCTTTTTGTAGAAGTTTAATAAATATGTTCTCTTCCCAAAAAACAACCTTGCCTGGACTTGTGCCTCAGAGGGGTAACTTTCTAAGTGCAATCCCATAGCCATTGATGATCAAATGAAGGCTTTACCATCTATCAATATTTAGCAGAAGTGACGGAATGACTAAAAAGGACCAAAACGTTCATGCATTAGCACTCATCAAACTAGTTAGAGATCAACAAGCCGTGAATTTAAATACCAGTAATACTTATATTTCCCAGGACTGTTCTGGAACAAATTATGAAAACAATTACAATGTCATGGGAATAATCCACATTTTTCAAATAGTTTGCACATTATGTCGTTCAATAAGTAAATACATATATTAATATAGTACAAACCTATATATATATATATATATATATATAATCATAATAATGCCTGAACTCACTAGCCGATGAATTCGTAAGTGCCTTTCTTATCGTT
>NW_026355742.1:0-269 GCF_001194135.2 Octopus bimaculoides | reverse complement strand
TGTTGTTTTGACATACAACATATGTAACTACAGACATTGCTATAATGCTGGTATTATTATTGTTGTTACTAGTTACTTATTCAAAAGTTGGTGGGTTGGTACCATTCGTCTTATTAGTTTTGGCATTGGTGATGAAGGTGGTCATATTGTTATTATAAGTTGTATTGTTGTTTTTTAGTCTTAAGAAACCCTAACTCTTTTCGACCTAAATTCAAAGACATTTCATCTTTTAGAATATACTAGGGTACCACATTATCCCATGGGGTTTT
>NW_026355741.1:0-804 GCF_001194135.2 Octopus bimaculoides | reverse complement strand
CTCTCTCTCTCTCTCTCTCTCTCTCTCTCTTTCTCTCTATCCCTAACTTTCTTTCTGTCTCTCTATCTATCGATCTATCTATGATTCTATCTGTCTGTTTGTCTGTCTGTCTGTCTGTCTGTCTGTCTGTTTGTCTGTCTATCTCTATGCCTATCTGTCTTGCTTTCCAATGTAATATCCGCACATCCTTCCATACCACCACCACCACTATCTTACCTGGTCCACAAATGATAAGCAGCCGGCAGTATTTTCAGAAAGGCATCATGGAATAACGTTCGCGTGACACCTTCTCTTTTCAGTTCCATTTGTGTTTGAAGGGCCATGCTTTTAGTTACAGATATCTAGATGGATGGAGAAAAAGATATTTATGTATGTACGTGAAAGCTTTTTCCAGGATTCAAGAGAATCGGGTACTTAAATAGTAAAGCACCAATGAATATAGTTTAGTTTTCTTTTTGTGTGATGTAACACTTCTGTTCATCAAAAATAAAAATAACGTTCGAAACAGCTGTAAGTGAACCACACTTCATCTGTTGTCGTTTGTTTAAACCATTTGGCATATAATCATTGCCAGTTAAACAGCACACAGTAAACCCCTTTGGTCGGCACGCGGCACTAAGAAGTCACAACAATGACCAAACATTGATATCTGTCGCTCCGAATAATAGGGATCTGGTGTGAGTTGTCTCCCTTGGCTGTGATCTGCTTTCGAGTGTGTTTACACCAAAAGCATTGAGATTATATTCTCTTATAGGCGTAGGAGTGGCTGTGTGTTAAGTAGCTAGCTTACCAACCACATGGTCC
>NW_026355740.1:0-632 GCF_001194135.2 Octopus bimaculoides | reverse complement strand
TTACGTCGACCCCAGTATTTAACTGGTACTTATTTCATTGACCTCGAAAGGATGAAAAACAAGGTCGATCTCGCCTAGGAAAATATTAAATTCTATTGTTATCAATCCGGACAAAAGAAAAAGTAAACTTAATCCGGGAAAGATTCGAATTCAGAAGATAAAAAAGGATGTAACTAAATACTTTATAACATTTTGTCCGGCTTTCTGCAGATTCTGTTATCCACAACCCTTACAACGATCACCCCTAGGTGCGAGGTCACAGAGTCCTCATAGGTACGAGGTCACAGATTCTGAGGCGGATTGGGGGGGGGGAAGTTAGTCGATAAAACCATCCCAGGTACTTTCCTGATCCTTTATTTTGTCGACATTGGAAGTTAAAGGGTACAGTTCACCTCGGTGGAGTTTGAACGCAAAATGTAATGACCTCGGGACAAATTCCGCATTTTGACCGTCACTAACGAATCTGCCAACCTACCGCCTTTCTGACTATCATAATCACTTCTAATTTAAGCACGAGGCCTGCAATTATCAGGGAAGCGTTAATCGATTAAATCGACCCCAGTACTTCGCTGCTTTTTTTTATTTTATCGAAAAGAGCCGGAAAACATAGCGCAAGATATTTTATCCGATGC
>NW_026355739.1:0-298 GCF_001194135.2 Octopus bimaculoides | reverse complement strand
ACCAACTACTATCGACTGCTTTAGTCCCTTACTAAAAGGATTTATACAAATTTAAAAAATCTATATATCTTAAGATTATTGTAGTTATCTAGGAATGAAAAGGTATATAAATGAGGAATACACATATATATACACATATACATACACACACACACACACACACACATCTATATATACATATATATTTACATACAAACATACTCATAGGTACATACATATTACTTGTGTTATGTACTTATGGGTATGTTTGTATGTAGATATATATATATATGTGTGTGTGTGTGTGTGTGTGTGTGTG
>NW_026355738.1:0-202 GCF_001194135.2 Octopus bimaculoides | reverse complement strand
AAATGGGTTTTCTGTTCATTTTTCCACTTTAATAATTAGACATCTATCAGAAGAGCCATTTGTATTCACTTTTTGTATATATAATACTGTACCAAGGATTTCCTATTTCTTTTATCTATTCCTCCCCTCTCTCTGTGTATATATATATATATAAAATGGCTGATATTTAGCAAAGTGAGACACACATAAGAAGGAAGGAAAC
>NW_026355737.1:0-654 GCF_001194135.2 Octopus bimaculoides | reverse complement strand
TGTGCATATGTATATCTACGAATATATACATATATATGTGTGTGTGTGGGTATACGCACTAATACACACACACACGTACACACATGAATGCTGATAGCCACAATTTGGAAACTATTATCAAGTCTTTTAACAGGAGGAATCTTTGTGCCAAGTGTCATAGTGTAAAATGTATTCTCTCGCTGAAGAAATTTTACGCCACGGTTTCGATTCTCTCTTAAGGCAACCTAGCTCAATTTATGAATTACATGCCAGATTATTTCATTTAAAAAAATTCTTTAGGAGCACAACAATTTGTAATATATATTTTGAAAAAATCGCGAATGGTAGTGGCCTAACGAGATGAAGACGTTCTCTAAATTGGTTTTTTGCAAGCCTTATATTCTCTGATATTTTTTCTTTTATTTGTTTAAGTCATTTGACTGTGGCCTTGCTGCAGCACCGCCTTGAAGTGTTTTAGTCCAACAAAATGACCACTGGACTTTTGTTTTAAACCTAGTACTTATTCTGTCGGTCACTTTTGCCGAAGCGTTACAGAGACGTAAACACAACAACGGTTGTGAAGCGGTAATGGGGATGGGGGAAAACAGACAGAATGACAGATACATATAGATATATACAAACACACACACACACACACACACACACACACACACA
>NW_026355736.1:0-294 GCF_001194135.2 Octopus bimaculoides | reverse complement strand
AAAGGTGAAGATAAACTTATTTGGAAACGGATGCGTAGCGTTCAATTAAACAATAATAATAATAATAATAAATAATATTACATACATACATACATACATACATACATACCTACATGTATGTATGTATGTATGTGTGTATGTGTGTGTATACATGTATGTATGTATGTGTGTGTGTGTGTGTATGTGTGTATGTGTATGTATGTATATAGGTATGTAATATTATTTATTATTATTATTATTATTATTTAATTGAACGCTACGCATCCGTTTCCAAATAAGTTTATCTTCACCTTT
>NW_026355735.1:0-340 GCF_001194135.2 Octopus bimaculoides | reverse complement strand
GGGGGGGGGCGTGTGTGCGATGTGTGTTTGTTTATTTTTCTGTGTCTGTGTGTGCTTAATCGTCCAGAAATGGGATGCAAATATCTAAATCAGATTCACTCGACCTACAGAAAGATGAGCAGATTGTATAACGTGGTTCTAGATATCAATAGAAGACACGATGGTTGTAACCATAGGTTGGAATTTGTGTGATTGTATAAAATTTGACCTCGAGTTAAATTTCTACAACCCCACGCTTTAACATGTTGGTAAATATATATTTTATGGAACGTGGATGTTTCAGGTTTGTCATAGATTTGAAACTCTAAATGGGATTTCTCTTAAACATCTTTCTTATATA
>NW_026355734.1:0-432 GCF_001194135.2 Octopus bimaculoides | reverse complement strand
GTTAGTGATGTTTTCAAGGATCATATTACTAACCAAATATTCTACATCATTATAACCAAATGTTTAGAAATGTTTATCTTGGCCCAAACCAAACACCTGTAAAACATAAATTGAATATGAAGTTTCAGTCTGTTACCAATGTTTATTACCTGTAGATTGCATTATACAGGTGGTTCTCTGAATCTGATGGTAAAACACCAGGTTATGAAAATCCTCTTCCTAGTGCTAAGAAACTCCCAAGAGAGCTGAACTGCAGAAGGTCTTCAGAGAAGAAACTCCACTCTTTCTTTTATTACAGTCATGCTGGACCACAGCCTTTGAAGTTATTTGTTAAGAATATCCACTCCAGAACTTTATGTGACATATTTTTTTGATCTCTGTTTATCGAATGACTAAGTCACTATTTATTTGCATCTTTTTTGTTGGTTTTTT
>NW_026355733.1:0-713 GCF_001194135.2 Octopus bimaculoides | reverse complement strand
TATGTATGTATGTATATATGTATGTATGTATTATATATGTATGTATGTATATATCTATATATGTGTGTGTCTTTGTGTCTGTGTTTATCCATCACCGCCACTTGATAAGCAGTGGTGGTATGCTTACATCCCCGTAACTTCGCGTTTCGGCAAAAGAGACCGATAGAATAAGTATCAGGCTTTGCTCCACTAAAACCCTTGAAGGTGCTGCTCTAGCATGGCCGCAGTCTAATGACTGAATCAAATAAACAATAGAAGGTAAGAGAGATATATAAAACGCAAGTAAGGCAAAGAAGCAACCAGATACAATAAGAAGCCAACAATTAAATGAACCCTTTTAGCAGTTTATGGGATTAGATAGTTTATAGCTCCCACAAAATTTAATCCTTTGCTCCCGAGAAGCTAAATTGGATCAATCAATAACAAAAACCTTCTCTTAGATATTTGCCTTTTGGTGCTTCATACGATTTACCACAAGCATGAAATGATGGCGGAACGCAAGACGCACCAAGAAACGAGGCTTTAAGTAATTTCTATGTTTCTTTTTGATTACGTTTAAACACTAGGGAGCACGGAATTAGATATTAAGATATTAAGGGTCTTATGCTCTTGTTATATTCCGGCATGGTCATTTTTTTCCCTTGCCAAATAAACACACCCACTATAGATAGATAGATAGATAGATATAAAGCACGATTTATTCGTGATCAGAG
>NW_026355732.1:0-270 GCF_001194135.2 Octopus bimaculoides | reverse complement strand
ATATATATATATATATATATATATATATATATATACGTTATACATACATATTATGTTAATGTGTATATATATATTAACATAATATGTATGTATAACGTATACATATGTATACATGTATATATATAATATATATACATATATACATGTATACATATATACATTTTATATATATATATATATGTGTGTGTGTGTATATATATAGGTTTGGATGGATGTATAATTATGTACCTATATATATGTATATATACACGTGTATATATATATATATAT
>NW_026355731.1:0-560 GCF_001194135.2 Octopus bimaculoides | reverse complement strand
GTAGTAGTAGTAGTAGTAGTAGTAGTAGTAGTAACAACAATAACAACAACGACAATAATAAAACCAACAATAAAAATTCGAGGGGTGTTGGCATGCAACAAACAGAATGAAATATTAAATCTCTTCATCGAGTCTTTCTTATTTGATCCGATGTTTTGTTCTCTTTTCTTTCCTTTTTACATTTTGTGAGTATTTTATTTAATTATATTGTGTGGCCTTGTTTTTTTTTGTTTTGTCTTGTATTTCTTTTTATCTTTATTCAAATTTTTATTTATTTATTCTTTTATTCTTTTAAGTAGACATTAGAATCTTTCAATTTGTAAGCTTAATTCTAGTGGCTCTTAGATATAGGTGGGTGACTCATACAATTTATCTCGCCTCATGCTTTGCTAAATATCACAGCCATCTCTCAACAGGAAATTAAACAAAATGAAAAATAAGAAGAAAACATCGGTGTATATGTGTATATACTTATATAAGTGTTTTTGTGTATGCGTGAATCTGCGTGTGTACTAAAATATATATACATGCAAAAACCATGTATATATATATATATATAT
>NW_026355730.1:0-658 GCF_001194135.2 Octopus bimaculoides | reverse complement strand
TGGAAAGCGGACGTTAAACGATGATGATGATGATGATGATATATATAAGTATATGCATATATACACACACACATACAGTCTTATGTGTGGATATGAGAAAGAATCTGTGTGTGAGAGCGTGTATTTGTGTATGTCTATTTGTGTTTGTTTATACAGAAATTTGTATATATATATATATTTTTTGTCTATGACTGTACGTTTTATGCTTTTTGTTCATATCTTATATTCTTATATTCTATTTTAAATTCAATCAGTAACTCGTATCTTTTTTCTTTTTCAAATCTTTAACTTGTGAGAGTATTATTCCAGGTTTTAGTTCATTTTGTCGAAAAGAAAAATGAGAAAGGATCCTATTACAATATTTTTTTTCTTTTTTGTTATCGAAATGCTTGTGGTTTTTCTTTATTTAATTAATTTATTCTTTATGCTTATTCCAAGTTTTTTGTTCTTTTTTTTCAACAAATAGTTTCCATTACATCAATATAAATATTTTGGCAAAAGGTTGAAAAAAGGAGAATAAGAAATTAAAGACATTAATAACTTTAAAGGGAACCTGTTCACACATACACACATACTGGTCGAATTGCTTTAAATTAGTGTTTGTTAGAATATTGGATTGTAATTTTTTCTACTATTAGAAAATAATGAATGGTGTTTA
>NW_026355729.1:0-474 GCF_001194135.2 Octopus bimaculoides | reverse complement strand
TATAGATAGATAGATAGAGGGGAGAGGGAGAGATAGAGAGAGACAAGGTGTACAATAATGTTGTATGTATGAAACAATACAATTACATAATATGTATTATATAATGCTTTTATGTAATTGCTGGATTATCATTGAAATAAAACGCAATAATCTCAAGGTAATTGGATAATGACTCTATCAATGCAGAATCTATTTTTTAGATATGGATTTCAAGAATATATAATCTGTTCTTGTGCTTAATGTTTCCAATTATATGAAAGAGCTGTCTGTATACTACAGAATGGATTCGAAATATTAGCTGAGGAACTAATTACGACAAAACAGTGGCACACAAATGTAATTTTAATCCTGTTATCTAGTAATATGTATACAGATATTTCTGTTTGACACACGCACACATACACAAAGTAACACAAACACACATTCAGATGAATAGACAGACAGACAGACATATAGGTATATATATATATATAT
>NW_026355728.1:0-210 GCF_001194135.2 Octopus bimaculoides | reverse complement strand
CTACCAAATCCACTCACAAGGCTCTAGTCGGCCCGTGGATATAGTAGAAGACACCTGCCCAATGTGCCATGCAGTAGGACTGAACCATGGAGCTGGTTAGCAAGATACTTACTACACTGCGCTTTCTCTAAGTCATTATTGCGCCATTCTACACACCCACTATATATATATATACATATATCTGTAAAAATATGTGACACTTATTCGGTA
>NW_026355727.1:0-517 GCF_001194135.2 Octopus bimaculoides | reverse complement strand
ATATATATGTATTAATGCTTGTTTTTATATAAAGTGATACATAAAGACAATTTAAAACTGAAATGAAAGATCGTTCATTTCTTTCTTTAGTAGAATACGTATTTAGTAAATTTACAAATAAAAGTTCGATAGTAACTTCCAGCCTCTGCGATATAGAGCTCATTGAGAAATGGAGAAGATTTCGGTTGTTAGCAGCTCTTCAGTAACGTGGTTCTATATAAATGTACATGCATTTGTGCGTATGTATGTATGCACCCACAGACGTACATATATGTATTTATGCTTGTACATATACACATAAATATTTATATATTTATATATGCATATGTATGTATGTATTATTTACCTACTACCCACCTACCTACCTACCTTCTTATCTATCCATCTATCTATCTATCTGTCTGTCTATCTATCTATCTGTCTGTCTACCTATCTCTCTGTCTGTCTATCTATCTATCTGTCTGTCTATCTATCTATCTGCACACACACACACACACACACATACACACACACACAC
>NW_026355726.1:0-446 GCF_001194135.2 Octopus bimaculoides | reverse complement strand
ATGTGTGTATAGTATATATATATATGTATACATATGTGTGTATAGTATATGTGTATATACATATAATGCTTATGTATATTATATGTATACATGTGTGTGTGTATATTATATGTATATATATATGTGTGTATACATATAATGTTTATGTATATTATATGAATACATGTGTGTGTGTATGATATATATGTATACATATGTGTGTGTGTATTATATATATGTATACATATGTGTGTGTGTATTATATATATGTATATGTATAGGTGTGTGTTTGTCACAGGGACATAAACAAACCAACACCAGTTGTCGAGTTGTGATGGATGGTAAACGCAAACACACATCTTTTGAAATAAAGGAGTCAAAGAAACAAATCACAGTAGGAACCATTTTGTTTTGCCTCGCCCCCCCCCCCTCTCATTAATGGCACTGTAATGGCTAGAAAGACAGAC
>NW_026355725.1:0-231 GCF_001194135.2 Octopus bimaculoides | reverse complement strand
AGACAAACAATAATTCAATCACACACAAAAACAAAATCTCTGGCTTTATCTTGCCATTTTTTTTTTTTGCTAGACTCTCCTTGCCATAATTCAGTTCTCCGTTTAATTTTGATTATTAATGAAATCTTGAAATGAAATGAACAACAAATATAAAGGTGGGTCACCGATATGCTGTTTCATTTCTGGGGAGTCTGTCCAGAATCCAATTGTCTGTTGTGGCATGGTTTCTAT
>NW_026355724.1:0-256 GCF_001194135.2 Octopus bimaculoides | reverse complement strand
TTTCTTTCCACGGATAAACCTAATCTTGCTTTTTACATTTTTAAAATTCTGTGATACACGATCCCTTTTGATCGTTTTTTTCCCCCCGATCCCTTTTGATCGGAATTTTACTTTTTCTCTCTCATTTTTCCCCTTTTCTTTTTCATTTTCGAAAAGAAAAGCTCTACATTTGCATTTTTCCCCTCTGTGTGGCCAATAAAGAAAGTTATTTATCTATCTATCTATCGATCTATCTATCTATCTATCTATCTATCTA